>NC_133314.1:5784088-5830859 GCF_012295235.1 Primulina huaijiensis
CGATTGACAAAGTCGGCTCCGCAGATAATGTTGCTGATCCACTAACTAAGCCTTTACCGGGACCATTATTCGAGAAGCATCGCGAATCAATGGGTTTGAAGTATATGGGTAGTTGGCTCTAGTGCAAGTGGGAGATTGTTAGAGTAGGTGCACGTCGAGCCAAGTGTTGGCCGAGTGTTCACAATGAAACTCTATGTATAAACGATCTTTATTTTAATAATATTTGAATTTATTGTTTTGACACTTCTTTATCTGTATACTCATGCTAGTTGCATAGATAAAGCCCTTGAATATAGAAATAGTAGAAAGAATATGAGATCCTCATATGATGAGTATCATGAAACTCATATTTGTAATACTGTATATTCTAAACGGTTCCTAGTCGATTTAGCCGCCACTAAGGAGGATATAGGCCGCTCGAGTTCGAGACTAGTATCTGCGATGTGAGTACCATGTTTCAAGTGTTGAATTAATTAAACACTAGTGGGCCTAGTAGAGTCAAAATAATTAAATTAATTCAAGTGTTGAATTAATTAAATAACATTGGGCCTTGTAGAGCCCAATTGGAAATAATTATTTAACTAGTGGCTTGAGTAAAATCAAGTAAAGTTAAATGGGCTCAAATGTGTTTGAGACATTTAAATTAAAAGTCCATGGGCCCTTTGTAAATATTACAAGCCCTTTAGGTTTTGCATGCTTGGGAGATGAAAGGTTGGAGAATACTTTTGAATTAAAAATTGCATGGCATGCAACTTTTTGCTTTTACTTTTCTCACAATCAAGCCAAAGAATTAACTCATTCTCCTCCCCTCCTAGTCTACCTTGGCCGAAATTTTACATTTTTTTTCTCTCCAAGTTTTTCTCTCATTTTTCTTCTTCAAGTGTTGAGGAAGAAATATTCTTCTCCTTGAAAATTCCTCTTAATTTTCTAGTGCAAATTAAGAGGAGATTTACCTAGCTAGTGGTGGGCCTAATTTTTGAAGTAAGGAGAGCTTGTAGACTTGTCATCCTTGAAGAGCCAAGTTGTTTACAACTTGGTTGGTGCCATTCATCAATCTCTTGAGATTGATAGGTAAATTCTAAAACACCCTATATATGATTTTTGGTGTTTGTTGTATTTGCTACACACTTTCTACATGGTGGCCGAAATTTTCAATAAAAATAAAAATTTTGAACTTCCGTTGCGCATTCGGTCACCGTAACCGATCCCCTTTCACTTATCGTGTTGCTCTTCCGACGAATCTGGCCGGAGTACACAATGTGTTCTACGTCTCTATGCTAAGGAAGTATATGGCAAATCCTTCACATGTCCTGAACTTTGAGCCGTTGCAGCTTACTCCGAACCTGTCTTATGAGGAGAGACCAGTGCAGATCCTAGACAGACAGGAAAAGAAGCTTCGGAACAAGCTGGTTAAGCGAGTTAAAGTCAAGTGGCTTAACCATTCAGAGGAGGAAGCTACGTGGGAGTCTGAGCCAGAGATGAGGGGCCGGTACCCAGAGTTATTCGGTGAGTTTTAATTTCGAGGACGAAATTTCTTTTAGGGGGGGAAGGATTGTAGAACACGTAAATTAGACTACGTATTTAAGCCATGCATAATTCCTAGTATTTAAATTAAAATGATTTTTATTGCTTGAGTATTTAAATTATTTTTCTTTAAATTTAATTATTTTATTTCAGTAGTTTAATTACTACCTTTTCAGTTAAATAAGTGAGGCCGGACCGAATTGGAGTTTTAAGATAAAAGTTAATGATAAGAAAATATTCTTAAATTTAATTTAAGTCAAAGAATAATTTATTTTAATGAAAAAGAAAGTTTAAGAATTTAGTTAATTAATTTGAGATAAGTAGTAAATAAATTCTTTTATGTCCACTAATTTAATTAAAATCCTAAATTTAAAATGTGTCACTAATATGGATAAAAATTTACCTAGGCCTAATATATTCAAGAAACTATAACATAACATTTTTATAATTATTTTAAGACCCATCCATGCCATACAAGATGATTATTCTAATTTAAATTAGTAATTTACTAAAAATATATATAGGTTGTTAAAGCCTTAAGGATTAAAGTTTATTAGATTTAATCAACAACTTCCTTGCAAATCCATAGCAAGTTTCGGCCACCCCTCAACCCATGTAATTAAGTTTGGTAACCCTCCCTTCTAGTCACCCCTCATTAGCTCTCCATATTATATTAATTCCCTCACTTTAAATCACCTAAAATTTATAATTTAAGCAATATTCTTCCTTGCATTCTAGAAGCAAATTTCGGCCCTCACATAGCTCCACAATCCCATAATTCTCGTGCAGCTTAGGAAAAGAAATCATTTGATTTGCAATCCAACTCATTTCTTGCACCTACCATCTATATACCCTCCTTGATTCCTTTATTTTTCCATGTATCATCCCCTTCATTCCTGAGTATCTTTCCCCTCCTCTCATTCGAAATCTCAGAACAAACCAGCAGCCAAATCGTGAACAGCAAGAGAATTAAGTGAGAAAGAAAAAAAAACTCCGGCTCCGCTGCGCCGTGCCGTCGTATAGTTTGTGTTCTTCCTTAAACGAATTTCCAAGCATGCATATACCATCCCTTGCTTTTCAATCAAGTTGTATGTATATTTTTATAAACCATTATGTGAGCATGAATCATGAAAACCGAAATTTGACAGAAATATGACAACAAATTCTGCACAGATTTTTTTTGTTCACTTCCCTTGCTACCTCACGGTTTGGCTTGTGTTGAGTGTTTCAGGTGTTGGCTCGTGCCCAGGCCCCCAAGGCTGCTTATGGTCATGTCTTAGGGTGTGTTAGGGTCAAGTTTTATCAAGGGTTTAAGCCCCAAAACCATGAGTTAAAGGCTCCAATCTTCAAGCATAAACAAGTGTCACTTTTTGAAACTCTTTTGCTGTCAATGGTTTGTTTGGGGTAGAGCTCGAGCCATGGCTGGCCAAAAGCCGGTAGCCATGGCTGGGACCCTTCCCTAGCAAGCCTAGGACGTGGTCGAGTTGACCTTAAATGGCTTGAGCCATGTCCGAAGATGTTTGGACAGCAACAACGCAAATCCCCTTCGGTTCTGTTTGTTTTCTGATTTCGGGTGTGTGAGTTTCGGTTTGGTTTGGTGGTGTGGAGTGGATCTTGGTTGGCCTCTGGCCCTTCGCCACGGTCCATACCATACCCCTTGATATCTAAATCATGCCATGGTCAACCAAATGGTCACTAGGACGACCCATGACAGTAAACGAAAGCAATGACCCACGTGTGCAGCTTGTTGCTCTCAGCGGGGAGTATGGTCGCTTTTCGGTTTGGTTCGAATTGTGGCTGGCCTTAGGCCCTTAGCCATGGTTCAAACCATTCCTTAGGATGTTGGTAAGAGACTTTGATCGGTGGTTCAAGCCCCAATGGCCAGTAGCCTCGCAAACGACGCAAAGGAAACGCAAGCATGCTGCTGTAAATTTTGACATCATGTGTGCTGCAGTTCAGAGGCGAGTTCCGGGTTCTTGGTTGGCTTTTAGCCTATGGCTATGGACGGGACAGTGCCTCATTGAGTTAGGAAGGTCATGTTTTTGGCCGTTTGTGATTCGGATCATTTTAGAGGTCGTACGAGAATTTGCGGTCCAATGTGTCAAAATGACTCTCGAAAGAGCGTTTCCCGTTTTTGGCCTCCATTCACTAAATTTCGAGTACTGTAACTTTAGGAGCATTATTTCATCATTTTTAAGAGTATTTTAATCATGACTAAACGTTGGTTCGGGTTGGCTTGGGGTCATGATTAAATACGAAGTTGTTGGGCGTAATTGTCTCATTTTTGGATTCAATTACAAAGTTTGGGTCAAGTAAATCATTTGCATATTTTCATGACATATTTAGGTTGCAGCGAGCCTGGGAACGGTCCAACCCTTGTGATAAAAAAAAATTTATACAGGATAATTAATTACGCTATTTCATTATATTACGTGCATAAAATGTAAAATATTCATTTTTGAGATTTCTGCGATATTGCTTGTGGTCACTTTACTATCATGGGATTATTACTTCACCCGGTCATCAGTTACCGGTTCAGTTCAGTTCATCCCGGTGGCTACTTACCGGTCCCACCCAATATACTGTGGCATTAGTCTGATCAGACGTATATTATTTCATCCGGTCGTCAGTTACCGGTCAGTTCAGTTTAGTACAGTTCAGAGGACCACTTGCATATAACATAATCTCAACAGAAAATTATTATATGTTATTTTATGACAGGGCTCTACGAAGCAAACATTTCACTTACTACTTTCAGTTCAGTTATGCACGTAATATTAAACATTTCACATGATATTTTTATTTCCATGCAATTTTATTATATTATTTACTCGTTATTTACGATATGTGCATGCTGAGTCTTTAGACTCACTAGACTTGATTGTTGTAGGTACTGATGATGTCGGGACCGAGGGCGGGGACCAGTGAGCTAGCTTGGGTCGGCAGTAGTGGAACCCTAGGACCACATTTCAGCATTTACCGTTTTATGATCAAACATTTTATCGATTGTTGGATTATTTTAAATTGTTATTTTGAAAACATTAAATTCTTCCGCTGCTACTTTGAACATTAAACTTTAGTTATCAGTTTATTTTATGAATGAGGCATTTTAATTATTTAAAAAGAAATTTTTAAATTTTTCCGCAAATTTTCAAATACGAATTATTGGGCCTTTACATATGCAACTCTTGATATAACAGTTGTTGCAGATTCGATCGGGATATATCAGTTGAAGGGACTGTACTGTATGCTAACCATAACTTAAGGTTCTTGCAGGCACTATCGGTGATACCTAGGAGATCATAAAACGATGCAACTTGACACTCTTACTATTATCCAATGGGTGCAATCAAATTTGAGCTCTAACATTCTTGATCAAGTGGTTGATAAAAATAATATGGCAAATTAGGGTAAGCTCAAATAAGAATAATTGTTATTCTGAATCACATGAAGTTGTGAACTCATAGCTAGATGTGAAAGTTAGCATAACTGCTAATTTTTTGATCAGGGTTGAACTGTCTGTTTTGGTGAATGAGTTAACAAAACTAGCAGGTGCCAAAAATAGATCAATGAAAATTTCGATGAAATTTCCGAAAATTCCGATTTCATTATATAAACAAGATTTATACCATCGATACATCGACTTTATCTGATCGTCAATCGGAGTTATAATGATCTCACAATTATTTATTTAATTAATTTAGAATCTACTTATTAAATAATATTATTTGTACATGATTATCGTGAAATATTATAAAGGGTCCATGTACATATGTGTATATGTATATTGATGTATTAATGTGTGTGTGTGTGTGTATATATATATGTATGTATATAGAGATATAAAAATATATGTATGTATATAGAGATATAAATATATATGTATATATTATGCATTATCAAGAGTTATTTTGCATGATATATATAGAACATGAGAATTTTAATTAGTTAATGGAAATAGGAATCCTAATGGGATTAGGATTATGATCCTAATAGGAGAAAGACTCTTGATGTGATCAAGAATTAAAGTCTATAAATATTTCATTGAAGACCAATTGAAACACCACAAGTTTTACACACATATTCTGACCGACAAAAATTTGTTATCCCTCTCCTCCATAAAGAAATTTTCTCTCACCTTGAATTTTCACAAGAAAAATTTCCTATCATGGACTTGATTAGGCGATTCAAATGAGGAAGATCCGTTCGTATGGAATTACAATTAAGTACTGTTATATCTGCTAAAAATCGGAATAGTCGGAGCTGACGTTAAATGCTTAAAAATAAACAATTCTAAACACCCTATGAATGTTATGAATCATACGACACCCAAAGAACATTTCGAAGTTGAAACTAAAAATTTTAAACTTCCGTTGTGTTGTGGGTGCTAAAATACAGTACTCCATAATTATACCTAGACATCATACTTTATATATAATATAAGATAATATTAATTTTTTTTCTCAATAATTTAATAGGAAAAAACAAAATTAGAAAAAAAGGTAGAATTGCTCTCGTAAATTAGCTTTATTGCGTGTTGGTCATCTTATTGATCAAAATTTGGTTTTCATAATAGCTTATTTTTCTACATGAAATCTTATTTTTTGTCGAATATTGATATGGTATTTGATTATTTATAACATAACATCGGAAACTGCTAATAAATTGTTAGATATTATAGACATATCTAGGAGTAATCAGGAACCCGGTGAAAATCAGACCGAATAAGCAAGTAAAAAAATTATTTACAATCAAACTAAATTTTGATCGTTTTGAGGATAAAATATTTCAATACACATTGACCAACGTTACATAAAAAATGGTACTTGATTATTATCCAAATCCAAAGAAAAAAAAAGTGGCAATTGATGAGAGCATAGTCAATGGTCAAAATTTGGCTTTTTGTGACCAAAGTGGCTAACTAATTCCTTGCTCGTTTTAATGTAATATTTTCCTAAAATTTTATTGTAAGATATGCGAAAGTTTAATAAATCACATGGTTGTCAACGGTAATGATTTTATTATAATATCGTTATCTGCAAAATGAAGGAGGAGCATCAGCCTCACATCTAACAAAAACTCTTGTTGTAGTAGAAGAATCTCCGTCAAAATCTGTTGAAAAACTAAGAAGCGATGTCATGTCATTATTTTTCAAGAAATTCACGAGAAAGAATCACACAACTTTCAAAATTCTTTTAAGAATAATAATTTATCCTTAAATGTTCTCATCTATTTTTTAGGAAAATTAAATTTATTAACCAGTGAAATATCATAAAAGCGTAAAACCCCTTATCTAGAGTTAGAGATATTCTGAAACCTTGTATTTTTTAAAAAAAATTTAGGAACATTCACCTCATTTGTAAGGAGCTTTTATTAGCCGATATCTCAACAGATTTACGTAATAATTGTATTGTTGCGTAGAAATTGGCCTTCGGTCCTCGGCCGTCGATTTTTTTTGTGTTCAGTCCCTGGGTACATTTTTAATACCACATTTCCACATGAAATGTACCACATTTCCACATGAAGTATACCATATTTTGTATGACATAGTACCACAATTTTGTGGGTAGGGAGTGAACCCAAAGAAATATTTTGATTGAATATTTTTCACCAATTTCTCTATTAGCATGATGCCGGATATATCCCATTCCAATGTTAGCTGAAGGACTATATAACTCGTTATTTTAGTTTTTTTTTTTTTTTAACATGATGATATATCCCATTCCAATGTTAGCAAACCCATATAAAAAGATTAACTAAAAAAATTGGGAAAAATTAAAATTCGAATATTATATTATTATATTGAGAAAAAATGTTTTTTCATTAATTTATTCAATTTTGAGTTTGATTCATTAAGTTATAAAAGTTTCGTTTTAATATTTTATTTTTTAATTAATTTTAACTATTTTGTTAAGTTACTAATGTGAGATCCGATAACTCAACAAGTTGTTTTGCTATGTCAGCTTTTTTCATTTTTATGTCAATATTTTATAGTGTCACATAGGGATGTCAATGGGTCCGGGTTTTACCCAGACCCGCAATGGACCCACCCCATCTGGGGCGGGTCTGGGCATACTAAATGGGTCATGGGACGGGTCTCGGGTCCAATTTTTGAGACCCGTCTGGGTATGGGGCGGGTCATGGGTCCTATAATACCCAACCCATACCCGCCCCATATATGTGGATATAAATTGATGTGCTCGCGAAGATGGTTGTGAGGTGACGTGGAAAGTAAATAAATCACATTTTTATTTTGTCATTGTACTTTCGTTTTAATTTTGTTACTATACTTTCTCTCTTTAAATTACATTTTTTTTACGGTTTTAAATTAAAGTTTTATTTTTTCAATTTACTTTCTCTCTTTAATTTTGTAAGTAATTCTTCAAGTAATTTACCAATTTGTCCCACCATTCTTGATGAAGAGGAAGATGATCCTGAATAATGTTTCTGAAAGATTGCTTACTCGTTGATTTTACATTGATCTGTTTAAATTCTGTTATGACTTATTTTTGAGGATGTCAAGACTTTTTATTGGAGAGCTAGTAACTCTTTTTTTATGTGATTCATTATGTCGTGAAAATAATTTGTTTGTTATTATTAAGTGTGGTCGAAGATATGAATTAGTTTTCTATTGTGTTGTATTTAGAAGATTGTTTGTTTTATAATTCAGTCATGTGATAAGAAGATTATTGTTTTCATTTAAAAAAAATTCGGGTCTCACGGGTCTCGCGGGTCTACCCGGCCCCATTTCGTTTTCGGGATAGGGTGGGTCCGAAGAATATTTAACCGGGGTGGGACGGGTAATGGATCCAAGTTTTCTTCATGGGGCGGGTCTTGGGTTTAGCCATACCCGCCCCATTGACATCTCTAGTGTCAAATTAACAATTGAATCAAAATATCCGTAAATAAAAATTTAGTGTACTAAAACTAAACTTTCAAAGTTAAGTAAATCTAAACTCAAAATCAAATAAATTAATAGATAAAAAAACTATTTTTTTTTATGAAAGGAATAATTCCCCCCGTAGTTTTTGTACTGCACGTATCCTCGTAGAATCTTCCATTGTTGGCTGCCAATAATTAGTTTCATTTATTTATTATTAATAAATTTTCTCCCGCCCGCCATTATGGACGTNCACACACACACGTGTATCCTTATCTGTATATTCCACACACAATTATTAATTATTATATATATAAAAGAAAGGATCATTTGTGTTTCATTGTATCAAAAGCCAATGAGATTTTCCAGTAACCCTACTGCTAAGTATTTTAGCAGAGAAGAAGAAGTTGATCAGGATCAATACCCTCGCGATAACAATGAACATCGATGGAGGATATTTTCGAGACGATGGAACAGCCCGAACCTCAAGCATTCGATTAGTTCTTGTAACTATAGGCGTGATCGTGCTAGAAAAAGGCAGATTTTCCTGCAGTCTTACAAGTTGGCTTTCATCAAATCCGGCAGAGGGAAGATGAGGACTCGGAAGCTCAAGAAATTCGTCGTCAAGTTGAGATCGGCGGTGATCGCAGCTTTGACGTTCGTTCGTCGTGGGGCATTTAGATCTTGCCATTCCAGATCGGCTACTCAAGTGATTAAATGTTGTTGATCAAATAATTAATTAATCTTTGAAAAAAAAAAGAGAGAAGAAGTTGCAATAGTAAATTATGTTATATATAGCCATAATTCTCATGTTCTTGATTCTTTCATATAGTACAAAATTATCTTATTTTATTTTATTTTGTTAAGGTACATTGTTTTGCATTTGATATTTTAGGCGATTTATTTGCTCATAATATAATTGTTTTTCAATTTTGAGTTTTGGATTATTGAATTTAATTTTCAAAGTTTGATTTTAGTATACTAGCTTTTAATATTCGGGTATTATGATTTAATTGTTGATAAGACACCGGAAAATACTCAAAATAGCCTGACTTGTCATATTTAATGTCAACAATTTGACCAAAATAATCTAAAATAAAAAATTACTGTATCAATATTAAACTCTTAAACTTATGGGAAAAATTATTTTTCCTATAATTTATATAATCAATTGGGGACAATAACAGTTTTTGTCCATGTAGTTTAAGGCTTCTCCTATCCTTATTTCTTACGCGTCGAATTATCATACGGAATTTGACCTGAAAAAGTCTTCGAATTTATTCGAAATGTTAAGAATCTACCCATTTCCTCTTTGGAGAAAGACAGGGAGGCAATTAGATTAGAGGAAGATAAAATTTTGGAAATGGGATGAATTCGATAAATGATCTATTAACTTGGATGAATATTTGTAATTATTACAATCGAGTCTCATATCCAATACATCGTCTCAAATTTGAAACTTTGATATCAGATAAGTTACAAGTTACCAGCATAACCATCACATATTAAAATATGTCGGAGTACCGTTTTCTCGCACTCAAGCCACAACAGAAGTTTAAAATTTTGTTTTGACGTTCAAAACATTCATTGGACGTCGTATGATTTAAAACACTCATAGAGTGTTTAGTTATGTTTATCTTTATGTATTTAACGCTGGACACTAAACCAGTCCGGGATTAACAAGTTGGTCTTTTTTGTAAATCTCTACAAACGGATTTCTCTCATTTGATCTTCTAATCAATTTCACGATCAGAGAATTTGTTCATCGTGTGGACTGCACTAGACATCTTTTACACGAATTTGCGTCGAGTTTGGACCGCCTAAATTCCAGAAAGCCGGCGGTTATATGGTCGTGGAAGTAGTCGAAATTTTCTTTGTGAAAATGTTGGGCGAATTTGTTGAGGGAGGACAGGAGGCAAAATTTTGTTTGTCAAAATATGTGTGTAAAACTTGTGTTATTTCATATGACCTCAATAAAATATTTATAAGCTTCGATTCCTGATCACATTAGGAATCCCGCATATATTAGGATACATAATCATAATCCGATAAGGATTCATATCTTCATTAAGTAATTAAAAAATTTCTATGTTGTATGTATCATGTAAAGCCAACTCTTGATAATACATTATATATATATACACACACACACACATATATACATATACAGCTATCCATATATATACACATATGTACATGTATAGATATATATATGTAAAATTAAATAATCATTATTTAATTTATTAATTAATTATTAATTAATTAATCAATTTTAGAACCGTCTAGAATATCACTAGTAACATTATTATTAAATTAGTATATTCTAAATTCCCAAAATAAATAATCATGAACACATTACAATCCCGATCGACGATTAGACAGCACTTGATACAAATATTGTTAACAAAATAAAAATTGAAAATTTCGAAGATCATAATTTTCACTGATTATTTTGACAGATGCCAATTTTGTGAACTCTTTCACCAAAACAAACAGTTTCACTCTACTCACAAAATTAGCAATTAGGCTACCTAGCACAACTTTCATCATATGGAATCAACTTATAAACTCTTTTATAAGCAATCTGTTTGATCTCCATTAAACTTCAGTCGCCAAGTTCAATTACTTGAATTTTATTATCTCAACGGGAACATAGAGTCCGTTACTTGTGCATGTGACCCTCACTGGTTCAGGAATTTCGCTCGTCGTGGGTTCAAACCTTCATGCGATTCAGAATAACAATTATTCTTAGTCGGGCTTTCCCTAATCACCCTCATGATTTTCATCAATCAATTGATCAAGAATGTTAGAACTCAAGTATGATTGTACCCATTGGAAAATGATAAGATCATCTAGTATCGCCTCATGATCCCCTAGGTATCACTGATAATGCCTGCAAGATCCTTAATTTATGGTTAGAGTTCAGTACGGTCTCTTCAACTTATATTTCTCGATCGAATCTGCAACCATTGGTATAAAGAGAGTTGCAAATGAATTATATAACGATGTGATGTATCTTTGAGTAATAATAATGTCATGGTATGTGCAACTGAGGAAACACCTTTCTAAAATGCACATGTCTTACGCGAGCCAGAGATTTCTTGCACTATTAACTAATCATGTCACATAGGATATCCTCACCTATAGACAAATGATGAATCCCAGACTACAATGTATTGGTTTCTACGTATTTCGAGACTAAACCCAACCTCGCCACCTGATGACTCTCAATGGAGTCGGTAAACAGATTAAAGTGCATGCTTGTACGTAGAACTTCTACGCTATCCCGGATCAAAGGACTAATTGTATACAACTATAACCGCAGACTATTCCACTCGATAAGTGATAACCACTTCGACAATCCGGGGGAGGGTTGTTCAGTGCATCATCAAATCATCACTCATCTGTATGAATAGACATCTCCATACACTTACTAATGAAACTTGACGTTTACTTCTCAGATGCTAGTCTCAAGCAACTTTTATCTTTATTTCAGGAAGCTGATTCGACTATAAACATATTTAGAATATACAATACAGTTCTTAATGAGCTTCATGATCTTATGTTGTTAGGCAGACTTCATGGTACGAATAGTATATTCAATGATTTTATATATACCTTGCATGCATATGCAGATAAAATAAATGACATAATTGGATAAAACCATAAAATATTATTAAAATAAAGATTTTTTTTACATAAGAGTCAGTAAATCCTAAACCACAAGTTGGCTCACTAGGTACTTACTTTAACAATCTTCCACTGGTCCAATAGCCAACTATCCATAGAGTTCAAACTCATTACTTCACGATGCTTCTCAAACATTGGGCCTGGCAGGTGTTTTGTAAGTGGATCAACAACGTTATCTGCATAGACGACTCTCTCTACTGATATGTCTCCTATTCTCACAATATCCCGGATTTTGTGGAACTTCCTCAATATATCTTCGGATCTCTTATGAGACCTCGGTTCCTTTGATTGCGCAATAACACCGGTGTTGTTGCAGTAAACCGGAACTAGATCAATTGTTTGATGAATGAAACCCAACTCTTGAATTAAATTTCTCATCCAAACAACCTCCTTTGCTGCAGCTGACACGGCTATGTATTCGGCCTCAGTGGTTGAATCTGCTGTGGTGTTTTTCTTTGAACTCTTCTAAGAGACAGTACCTCCATTGAGCTTGAATATAAATCCAGAGGTTGATTTCGAATCATCCTCATCTGACTGAAAGCTAGAATATGTACAACTTTATAATTTAAATTCTCCACTCCCGTAGACTAAGAACAAATTCTTAGTTCTTCCCAAATACTTAAGATTGTTCTTCAAGAAATGGACCGGGATTCACTTGATATCTTCTTGCAACAATCAGTGTAAATGCAATATCAGGTTGAGTAGATATCATACCATACATTATACTGCCTATCGAAGACACATATGAGACGCAACTCATGGTTTCCATCTCATCATTAGCCTTAGGGCACATACACTTAGAGATATAGTCACTCCATTACACATTGGAAGATATCATCTCTTTGACTCCTCCATATAGAATCTCCTCAATATGATATAGATATAAGTGGATTGGGTAATCCCTAAAATCTTCTTTGATTTATCCTTGTAGATATGTATTTCTAATACATAAGATGCTTCACTCATATCCTTTATGGAGAATTTACTAGCTAAACATACTTTAGTTGATTGTAATATCCCTACAACATTCTCGATGAATAGTATGTCATCAACATAAAGTAATATTAATGTCAGTTTTTTCCCACTAACCTTCTTGTATCATATACATGGTTCCTCGTGGTTTTAACAAAATCAAACTCTTTGATAATGTTCTTCTAGCTCTTTGATGCCTGTTTGAGTCTATAGATGGATAACTGAAGTTTTCATACTTTAAGATTATTTCATACTGATGTGAATCCTTCAGGTTGAACATGCAAATCTCTTCCTTAATGTCACCATTAAGGAACGTTTTCTTAACATCCATATGTAATTTTTCATAGTCATACCATGCTGCTATGACCGGCAATATCCCGATGGACTTGAACATTGTTAATGAAGAAAAAGTTTCCTCATAGTCAATACTTTGCATTTAAGTATATCTTTTTGCTACCAATCTTGCTTTGAATGTCATTACCTTCCTATCTGCCTGGAGTTTCTCTTTATAAATCCATTTGCTTGCTACAGAAACATTTCTCTCAAGTGTTTCGACTAAGGACCATATTTGGTTCGAATACATGGATTCCATCTCAGACAGCATGGTCAAGCCATTTAGATGAATCGGCATCAGCCAATGTTTTTTTTGAAGTTTCTTGGATCGCATCTAGGAATTTGCTCATCTTGATCTTATTCAAGAAGCAGGCTCATCTTCTTAGGTGGACTTGAGACCTTTTCGATTTCCTAGAAGCTTGTGTTTCTTCAAATGGCTGTTGGGGTATGGGTTCTACTACTTCAGAAGTGGGTGTTTCCTGAATCTCTTTGAGTTCTATCATTCCACCTTTTTTTATCTAATAGAAACTCATTTTCCAAGAATGTGACATTCCTCTAAACAAACATTTTTGTTTCATTGGGATCATAGAAATATTATCCAGTAGATTTCTTCGAATATCCCACAAAGTAGCACAAATTGACTATACTATCCAATTTGTCTCTCACGGCCTGCTTTACATAACCAGGACATCCTCACATTCTTTATAAATAATATTTGGGTTGTTTTCCCATTCATATCTCATATAGATTTTCATCCACTGTCTTTGTTCGAACTTGGTTCAACAACATTGCCTCAATTTCAAGCGCAAATCCCCAAAGAGATGGCGGAAATTCAGTGAATCTCATCATAGTTCAAACAATGTTCATCAATGTTCTATTACGTCATTCTGACACACTATTCATTTGGACTGCGGCAGGTGGGGTTCAATTTGAGAGAATCTCATTCTCTTTCAGGTAGTCTAGAAATCAGTAACTTAAAAATTCTCCGTCTTGATCAGATCGAAGTGTTTTATACTCCTTCATTAGGATTCAACTTATAAACTCTTTTATAAGCAATCTTTTTTATCTCCATTAAACTACAATCGCCAAATTCAATTACTTGAATTTATTATCTCAACGGGAATATAGAGTCCGATACTTGTGTGACCATCAATGGTTCAGGAATTTCGCTTGTCGTGGGTTCAAACCTTAATGCGATTCAGAATAACAATTATTCTAAGCCCGGATTTCCCTAATTAGCCTCTTGATTTTCATCAACCTATTGATCAAGAATGTTAGAACTCAAGTATGATTGCACCCATCAGATAATGGTAATATCGTCTAGTGGCATCGCCTCATGATCCCCTGGGTATCACTGATAATGCCTGCAAGATCCTTAATTTATGGTTAGAGTTCAGTACGGTCTCTTCAACTTATATTTCTCGATCGAATCTGCAACCATTGGTATAAAGAGAGTTGCAAATGAATTATATAACGATGTGATGTATCTTTGAGTAATAATAATGTCATGGTATGTGCAACTGAGGAAACACCTTTCTAAAATGCACATGTCTTACTCGAGCCAGAGATTCCTTGCACTATTAACTCATCATATCACATATGATATCCTCATCTATAGACAAATTATGAATCCCCGACTATAATTTATTGGCTCCTATGTATTTCGAAACTAAACCCAACCTCGCCAGCTAATGACTCTCAATGGAGTTGGTAAACATATCAAAGTGCAGCTTGTACGTAGAACTTCTACGCTATCCCGGATCAAAGGACTAATTGTATACAACTATAACAGCAGATTATTCCACTCGATAAGTGATAACCACTTCGACAATCCGGAGGAGGGTTGTCCAGTGCATCATCATATTATCACTCATCTATATGAATAGACATCTCCATACGCTTACTATTTACTAATGAAACATGACGTTTACTTCCCAGATGCTAGTCTCAAGCAACTTTTATCCTTATTTTAGGAAGCTGATTCGACTATGAACATATTTAGAATATATAGTATAGTTCTTAATGAGTTTCATGATCTTATGTTGTTAGACAGACTTCATGGTACCTATAGTATATTCAATGATTTTATATGTACAACTTGCATGTGTTTGTAGATAAAATAAATGACATAATTGGATAAAAACATAAAATATTATTAAAATAAATATTTTTTTACATAAGAGTCAGTAAAGCCTAAGCCACAAGTTGGATCACTAGGTACTTACTTTAACAATCTTCCACTCGTCTTATAGCCAACTATCCATAGATTTCAAACTCATTACTTCACGATGCTTCTCAAACATTGGGCCTGGCAGGGGCTTATAGTGGAACAACAACGTTATATGCATAGACGACTCTCTCTACTGATATGTCTCATATTCTCACAATATCCCGGATTTAGTGAAACTTCCTCAATATATCTTCGGATTGCTTATGAGACCTCGGTTCCTTTGATTGTGCAATAGCACCAGTGTTGTCGCAGTAGACCGGAACTAGATCAATTGTTTGAGGAATGAAACCCAACTCTTGAATGGAATTTCTCATCTAAACAACCTCTTTTGCTGCAGCTGACACGACTATGTATTCGGCCTCAGTGGTTGAATTCGCTGTGGTGTTTTTCTTTGAACTCTTCTAAGAGACATTACAATCATTGAACTTGAGTATAAATCCAGAGGTTGATTTCGAATCATCCACATCTGACTGGAAGCTAGTATATGTATAACATTATAATTTTAATCTCCACTCCCGTAGACCAAGAACAAATTCTTAGTTCTTCTCAAATACTTAAGAATGTCATTCACGGCCTTCAAATACAATGGATGGGGATTCGACTGATATCTTCTAGCAACACTCAGTGCAAATGCAACATCAGGTTGAGTAGATATCATACCATACATTATACTACCTATAACAGAAACATATGAGATGCAACTCATGGTTTCCATCTCATCGTCAGCCTTAGGGTACATAGAGTTAGATATAGTCAAACCATTACACATTGAGAGTGACAGATCGTGTGCTCGACACCTTAGAGGTGCTTTCAACACAATAAATCAATGAGCTGCAATAGCTCTTGTTCTAAGAATATATATATCGATGAATTAGATCAAGTTTAGTATTAAACCAAGCGGAAAACACTTGAAATAATCCTTCGTTAAGAAAACTGATATGTTTTATATACTGTGCAACTGAAGAACTGAGTTTACGGGAAAATCAGTTAGAGCTTATATTAGTTCAGTTATGGACAGAACTGAACTGATATCAACTTGGACTGATCAAATCAGTTAAGAACAAAACAAGCAGTTAAACAGTTAAAAGACACATGATATGTTTATGGATGTTCGGAAACTTCAACTGCTCCTACGTCATCCCTTCTACCTCCATGGGTAGGATACACTAGAAGACTTAGATTTATACAACATCTTGTACATATCCTACACAGCTTAGGACTTACCCACTGCCTAACTGAACTCCTAGTTTAGACTGAAGGCAGCACATTCCAGTCAACACTTCTTTAACGTCTATGTGTCAAAGATTACATACACAAGTTTATTGTTTTTGTACAAGACTGTAATTTGGGTGGTGGTGTGTGCATGTGTGAGAGAACTGAACAATGAACACTATCCGAAAGTGTTTACACACACTGAGGGAAATAATCTTCTAATCTAAGCTGATATAACTTTGAAGTGTTCCCTCACTACTGGCGTAATGCTTCTTGTAAGCTTATACGCGATATGCGTGTTCTTCTCTTCTTTTCTTGTGTTCTCTCTTCTAGGCACACTGTGTATATTCTTCTTTTTGAGTCTTCACTGATATTCTATTTATAGGCACGAAGTTTGATCGTACAGTGAGACTCAATTATTGTATCCGTTGCATTTTGAATTTATTCTTTGGAATCCATTCCGGAACTTTTGGCTTTAAACTTCTGATGCAACGTTCATGATTGTACTGTGATAGTACAATTGCTTTTGTATCTTTGCGCACAGCTGTAATCCATTAAGTAAGCTTGTCGTGATCTGCAATTGAGTGCTCCTAACTGATGTTCTGAACTGGTTCTTCAAACTGATCAGCAATTGGTGTTTGAACTGATCTAGTGAAATCAGTTGACTCGTCAGCTGAACTGATTTCACTGATTCAGTTTATCTGGTCAGCTGGGCTTTTCATCAGTTGAACTCTTCATCAGCTGGCCGGGCTTCTGAAGATCTTCTGCTGAACTACCTATCAGCTGGACATTCAGCTTAGCTGGTTGCGATGCATCAGTTGAACTGGTTCAGTTCGTTCGCTCAGTTGGTTCTTTCAGTTAGCATCTCCGATAGCTTCAGTTTTGGCTCGTAAACTGATCATTTCAGTTTCAGCTATCTGCGCACTAAGGTATTTTATTAAAAACAAAATAACAAGTTTTGTTAACATCAAAATTAAGCTAAGATTGCAAACTTGAAAAGTTCCAACAATCTCTCTCTTTTTGATGCTCACAAAACTTGAACAGTTAAAGCGATAAAAAGTTAAAACAAATAAAAGAAATTTCAGTTTGAGAGATGACATATTTGAAATCAGTTTTAAAAGAAAAAGCTCCTCCTCAAAAACTGAATTTAAAAAACGGGTTTAAAAACATTTTTAAAACATTTTTCAGTTTGAGGGAAAAGAAAACTCCCCCTCAAGAACTGAATTAAAAACTCACCTTTAAAAATATAATCAGTCACGCGATTTTTTAAAATATTTTCAGCAGCATTTATCATTCAAGCAGTTAAGGTTACACAAAAACTGGAAATATCAGTTCAGTGATATTTAAACTAACTGGATAACACGATGTTTATTTAATCAAATAAACTTCCCTTGTATTATAATCAAGCGCATCAGTTATGTAAGGGAAAAATGCTATTATACTTAGCTGAATTTTAAACAACATCAGTTATCAATCAGTTTACATATAGTAGAACTAACTGTATCAATTACTAGCCGCCTTGAATGCTTGATATACTGCATAGTCTTGAATTTCTTTGCCAGATGAACAACTAGCTGCTATGAACTTGACTTCTGTACTAGCTAACTGGTCTAGCTGATGCAAACTGAACTCAACTGATTGCTGAACCGCATTGATCATCTCTTCTGATCTGATATGGCAGTTAAGCGGCGGCATACTGCTGATGATTAACCTCCTAATCATCCAACATTTCAGCTGTTAATTGGGCTTCATCTGCTAATCAGTTGAACTGGTAGGTTGGCAACTGAATTCTTGTCTAAAGATCAGTTGCTATTCTTCTGTCAGTTGAACTCAAAACCCTGCAAGCTGCTCAAACAGCAAAATTGCGGAGTCGAGTGAAGTGGCTACGATGTTACTTGCAGAGCCAATCCACTCTTCTCCAATAAACGCATGATATATAAAAATTTTAAAAGGGTTTTGAACCATTTTAAATACCATCTTAAAATACATTTTAAGATATCAATTTTCAAATGTCCTTCTTAGAAAACTCGCTCTGATACCAATTGACGGATCGTGTGCTCGGCACCTTCGAGGTGCTTTCAACACAATAAATCAATGAGCTGCAATAGCTCGTGTTCTAAGAATATATACATCGATGAATTAGAACAAATTTGGTATTAAACCAAGCGGAAAACACTTGAAATAATCATTCTTTAAGAAAACTGATATGTTTTATATCCTGTGCAACTGAAAAACTGAATTTATGGGAAAATCAGTTAGAGCTTATATAAGTTCAGTTATGGACAGAACTGAACTGATATCAACTTCGACTGATCAAATCAGTTAAGAACAAAACAAGCAGTTAAACAGTTAAAAAACACAGGATATGTTATGGATGTTCGGAGACTTCAACTGCTCCTACGTCACCCCTTCTACCTCCACGGGTAGGATACACTAAAAGACTTAGATTTATACAAAACCTTGTACAAATCTTATACCGCTTAGGACTTATCCACTGCCTAACTGAACTCCTAGTCTAGACTGAAGGCAGCACCTTCTAGTCAACACTTCTTTAACGTCTATGTGTCAAAGACTACATACACAAGTTTATTGTTTTTGTGCATGACTGTAATTTGGGTGGTGGTGTGTGCGTGTGTGTGAGAACTGAACAATGAACACTACCCGAAAGTGTTCTCACACACTGAGGGAAATAAGCTTCTAATCTAAGCTGATACAACTTTGAAGTGTTCCCTCACTACTGGCGTAATGCTTCTTGTAAGATGATACGCGATATGCGTGCCCTTCTCTTCTTTTCTTGTGTTCTCTCTTCTAGGCACACTATGTATATTCTTCTTTCTGAGTTTTCACTGATATTCTATTTATAGGCGCGAAGCTTGATCGTACAGTGAGACTCAATTATTGTATCCGTTTCATTTTGAATTCGTTCTTTGGAATCCATTCCGGAACTTTTGGCTTTAAGCTTCTGATGCAACGTTCATGATTGTACTGTGATAGTACAATTGCTTTTGTACCTTTGCGCACAGCTGTAATCCATTAAGTAAGCTTGTCGTGATCTGCAATTGATTGCTCCTAACTGATGTTTTGAATTGGTTCTTCAAACTGATCAGCAACTGGTCTTTGAACTGATCTAGTGAAATCAGTTGACTCGTCAGCCGAACTGATTTCACTGATTCAGTTTACCTGGTCAGCTGGGCTTTTCATCAGTTGAACTCTTCATCAGCTGGCCGGGCTTCTGAAGATCTTCTGCTGAACTACCTATCAGCTGGACATTCAGTTTAGCTGGTTGCGATGCATCAGTTGAACTGGTTCAGTTCGTTCGATCAGTTGGTTCTTTCAGTTAGCATCTCCGATAGCTTCATTTCAGCTCGTAAACTGATCATTTCAGTTTCAGCTATCTGCGCACTAAGGTAGGTTATTAGAAACAAAATAACAAGTTTTGTTAACATCAAAATTAAGCTAAGATTGCGAACTTGAAAAGTTCCAATAGAGAGATATCATCTCTTTGACTACTCCATATAGATTTTCCTCAATATGATATCGATATAAGTTGATTGGGTGAGCCCTAGAATCTTCTTTGATCTATCTTTGTAGATCTGTATTTCTAATACATATGATGTTTCACTCATATTCTTCATGGAAAATTTACTAGCTAAACATACTTTAGTTGATTGTAATATCCCTACATCATTCTTAATGAATAGTATGTTATCAACATAAAGTACTAGGAATGTCAGTGCATTCCCACTAACCTCCTTGTATATTCATGGTTCCTCGTGGTTTTAACAAAATCAAACTCTTTGATAATGTTGTTCTAGCTCCTCGATGTCTGCTTGTGTTCATAGATGGATATCTGAAGTTTGCATATTTAACATCATTTCATACTGATGTGAACCATTCAGGTTGAACATGTAAATCTTTTCCTTAATATCACCGTTAAGGAACGTTGTCTTATCATTCATATGTCATATTTCATAGTCGTATCATGCTGCTATGACCAACAATATTCTAATGGACTTGAACATTGTGACTGGAGAAAAAGTTTTCTCATAGTCAATACTTTGCGTTTAAGTATATTTTTTTGCTACCAATCTTGCTTTGAATGTCATTACCTTCCCATCTGCCTAAAGATGGGAATTTTCTCTTTATAAATCCATTTTCTTGCTATGGAAACAATTCTCTCAAATGGTTCGACTAAGGACAATATTTGGTTCCAATATCCCGGACAGCATGGTTAAGCCATTTAGATGAATCGGCATAAGCTAATGCTTCTTTGAAGTTTCTTGGATCACATTTAGGAATTTGCTCATCTTGACCTTCTTCAAGAAGCAGGCTCATCCTCTTAGGTGAACTTGAGACCCTTTCAGATTTCCTAGAAGCTTGTGTTTCTTCAAATGGCTGTTGGGGTATGGGTTCTACTATTTCAGAAATTGGTGTTTCTTGAATCTCTTTGAGTTATATCATTCCACTTTTTTTATCTAATAGAAACTCATTTTCCAAGAATGTGGCATTCCTCGAAACAAACATTTTTATTTCATTGGGATCATAGAAATAGTCTAGTAGAATTCTTTGAATATCTCACAAAGTAGCACAAATTGACTGTACTATCCAATTCGTCTCTCATGGCCTGCTTTACATAAGAAGGGCATCCTCACATTCTTTAGAAAGAAAATTTGGGCGGTTTTCCTATTCATATCTCATATGGAGTTTCATCTACTGCCTTTGTACCGACTTGGTTCAACAACATTGCCTCAATTTCAAGCGCAAATCCCCAAAGAGGTGGCGACAATTCAGTGAATCTCATCATAGTTCAAACAATGTTCTATTACGTCATTCTGACACACTATTCATTTGGACTGCGACAGGTGGGGTTTTATTTGAGAGAATCTCATTCTCTTTTAGGTAGTCCTGAAATACGTAACTTAAAAATTCTCCGCCTCGATCAGATCGAAGTGTTTTATACTCCTTCATAATTGCTTTTCTACTTCATCTTTGAATTTTTTGAATTTTTCAAAGCCTTCAGACTTGTATTTCATTAAATAAACATACTCATACATCGAGAAGTCATCATAAAAGAAATGAAGTAAGATTGACCATATTTGGTGCCAACACTTAGCCGGCCACACACGTGTATGAATCAAATCTAATATATTATGTTCACGTTCCACTTTCTTTGGTAAAGAGGCTTTAATCATCTTTTCATTGAAACAAGACTCACATGTTTCAACTGAGTTAATCTCTGACATGTCAAACATGTCATCTCCTGCTAGGTTGTGTATCCTTATTTGAGAAACAAGTCCTAGCCTAGCGTGCCAATAGTGTGTTTGATTTAGACTATCTTGTTTTCTTTTATTTGTTGTTGAAATCATTTGGACATTGTTTAATGGAATACAATTATATTCTTTGAAGTCTAGCTATTTCCATAAAACTTCTGGCCCATATATTTTTCAATGTTCATGCTTCTTGCAGTAGAAACAAACGTGTTATGATTTATCGGGCTTTGTGGGTCCTTTAAATATCATTTGGAGCTAGTCTCTTATTGGACTTGTTTTTATTGTAAATGGAAAAACGTTTCTTTCCCTTACCTTGTGGGCTATTTTTTGTCCATGACAAGAATTCCACTAAGAAAACAACATTGACAAGCTCTTCAAGGCTAGCCTATATCTTATGTTGAAGTTTAACACGAACCCGTAAAATAAGTAAGAAATTAACAATAAGATAATGTAATCATGTAACTCGTTGGGAATCATAAATTTAAGGCCCACCACATTCTCAATATGCCCAATCATATACACCCCATGCTTATGAGCCGGAGCCCCATCTTTCACGTGTGTGGTCATGAGCTTCTTGGAAGTTGTGTGGTCACTATAAAAGTTTCAGCACCATACAGCTCTTGCATGTGTATTTGAATGTCAGCAACATTCATATTTTATCAAATTGTCTTTATAGTTAATTTGACATAGAAGAGAGCGTATTATACTTTCGCTTGCATACTATGATCCCACAATATTGCATGCTTCATCAGTTCCACAAGAATGACATTAGTGTTTATGTCATTTTCTCCGAATACAAAAAAAATTTTCTTAGTCAATCTTGAAATTTTGAGTTCGGTCAGCTTTTTTTAATTGAGAATAACAAAAATAGATTATATGATGAAATCGTAAATATACCTAGTACGAAAGAGATAAACAATGTCGAGTATTTTAAATATTTTATAAGACAAAATGTGGACTTTTTTCAATGAATTTCCTCCCATTATTTTAAATTTTCACCACCTCTAATTAAAATAGGAAATCGAATTTTTTTAGTGAGTACACAATGCCCATTTGTTAAATTATAATCCCATTTATATTGGAAAAACATTATTTCCAAAAGTAGATCCCAATTCAAACACTTTGCTACTCTTACATAATTTTTCCTCACGTTTGATAAGGGTTCACTAATATGGTGTCGTTTATCTTCACGTGTCAAGACCGACCCATCAATATTGAATCTTAGTAGACAGGCTCCATGAGATCCACAATTATTTAGGCCAAAGTCATGAGAGTTCCGAGTAATTCGCATCAAGCATGTTAGGGGAAGTCATGCTTTCCGCCGTCCAGACCTCTCCAATTATCTACGCTAAGGTCTGATAGCGGGTACCGTTCATCATGCAACCAGCGTTGATTGAATACAAGGAAATATTAAACTTTCTTTTAATGTTTCTTTTAATTAGCTTGATTAAAATTTTGAATATTATCCAAAATGAGCGATTTTAATTTTGAAAACTTGCCTTTAATCGTAAAATATCAAATATTATATTAATCCACAATATCACATATTATCAACAAATCATGTATCTTGTAAATTATTAGTAACCGTCGCAATTAGAAATAATTAATAATTTAAATAATCAACTTTATTTAACTTCAATTAATTAATTAATAATTAATTTTTTTGTAAAATACTTTTTATCGTAAATAATTAAAATCCAATTTTAATTACACTTTAATCAACATTTATTTTCGATGGTTAATTTTTTAATTTTCATAAAATATCATTTTTGACCCAAAATTTTGAAAAAAATCATAAAATTGCATTGATATCCAAAAAGAGTATGCTACCCGAGACAATCTCGGACACCCTGCCCCGTGCCCTTATTCTGTATTGCATAGCAAGACTATTCGAGTAGCTCGGTTGCCCGCTGCCCGAACACTTCAGGCAGCCCTCCTCATGAGTAGGGCTGCGTAGAGCCATGCTCGCAATTTTTTTTATATTTATTTAAAAACTTGACAAGCAGCGACCATTGCCGCAATTTTTTTTATATTTATTTAAAAATTGGGCAGGCATCGTGGAGCGATGCCCAAAACGTGCATAGCCTGCCTGCACGCGTTGTCCGAAACAGTTCCAAATAGCTGAAAATTTTTTTTTGTTTTTGAAAAATGAATTTTCAGGGGCTGTGATTTTCTAGAATTTCAAATACAGTTAAAAATAAAATACTCAACACGATTTAAACAATAACAAAACTATATAATAGATAAAAAATGGTTCAAATATCATTGTTGGAGTACCGTTTTCTCGCACCCAAGGCGCATCGAAAGTTTAAAAAAAATTGTTTTGATATTCAAAACGTTTCTTGGCCGTCGTATGATTTAAAACACTCATAGGGTGTTTAGATTTGTTTAGTTTCACGTATTTAACGCTAGACACCAAACCAGTATGAGATTAGTGGAGTTGGTCTTTCTTGTAAATCCCTATGAAACGGATCTCCTTCATTTGATCGCCTAATCAATTTCACAATCGAAGACTTTGTTCTTCGCGTAGACTAGACTAGAAATCTTCCATGAATTTGCGTCGAGATTGGATCGCTTGAATTCTAGAAATCCGAGGGCTATGTGGCCAATATGTTCTTTGTGAAAAGTGGGGTGGTTGAATTTTATGACGGAGGAGAGGAGGTCCGCCAAAACCTATGTGTAAAACTTGTTTGATTTCATGTGACCCTCAATTTAATATTTATAAGCTTTATTTCCAGAACACATCAGAACTTATATTAAGATTCATAATCGTAATCTCATTAGGATTTCTATTTTCATTAATTAATTAAAATTATCATGTTATATATATATCATACAAAGTCACTCTTGATAATACATTATATACATACATACATACACACATATGTACATGTATAGATATATATGTAAACTTAAATAATCATAATTTAATTTCTTAATCAATTAATCAATTTTAGACCCCTCTTGAATATTCCATGAGAATCATCTACATATAGTAATTACCATTACTGACATTATTATATAATTATAGATTCTAAATTCACTAAAAAAAGAAACTGTGAGCTCAATACAAACTCAATTGACGATCAGACAACACTGATGTATCAAGGGTACAAATATTTTTCATATAAGGTAAATTGAAAATTTCGAAGATCAAAATTTTTACTGATCTATTTTTTACAGCTCTCAGTTTTGTGAACACCTTCACCAAAATATACAGTTCTACTCTCCTCGCAAAATTAATAGTTAGGCTAATTTCAACAACTTCCATCATATGGAATCAACTTATAAACTCATTTATAAGAAATCTGTTTGATCTCCGTTAAACTACAGTCTCCAAATTCAACTCCTTGAATATGATTATCTCAACGGGAAAACAGAATCCGATACTTGTGTGATCCTCAATTGTTCAGAGATACGGCTGGCTGTAGGTTACAACTTCATGTGATTCAGAATAACATTTATTCTTATTTAGGTTTACCCTAATTAGCTACATGTTTTTCATCAACCCATTGATCAAGAATATCGAAAATCAAATTTGATTGAACCCATTGGATTATGTTAAGAGCATCTAGAAGCATCGCCCCATGATCTCTTAGGTATCACTGATAGTGCCCGCAAAAATCTTAAGTTATGGTTAGCATATTATACGATCCCTTCAATTCATATATCCGATCTACTCTACAACCATTGGTATATCGAGAGTTGCAAATGAATTTTATAATGATTTGATATATCTTTGCGTAATAATAGTGACATGATATGTGCAACAGAGGAAACCTCTTTCCAAAATGTTCATGTCATACTCTGGCTAGAGATTTCTTGCACTATTAACTCATCAGATCACATAAGATATCTTCTCCGGTAGGCAAAGGTGAATCCCTGACTACAATGTATTGGCTCTTACGTATTTCGAAACTATACTCAAACTCTGCACTTGGTGACCATCGATGGAGTCAATAAACGGATCAAATTGCACTAGTACGTAGAGCTTCTTGGTTGTCATTGGTCTAATGACTAATGGTGTACAACCATAACCATAGAGTATTCTACTCGATAAGTGATAACCACTTGGAGAGTTCGAGGGAAAGTTTTTTAATGCATCATCAAATGATCACTCTTATGTATGAATGGATATCTCCATGCTCTTACCAATGAAACATGACTTTTATATCACAAAAGATAGTCTCAAGCTCAAACAACCTTTTCCTTTATTTTAAACGACTGATTCGGCTAAGAACCTGTTTAGAATATACGGTAGGTACACTTCCTAATGAGTTTCATTATCTTATATTGCGAGACAGACCTCATGGTAACTATAGTGTATTCAAGATCTTTATCTATGTAGCTTGCATGAGTGTATATATAAATTAAATACCATAATTGGCAAAAACAGTAAAATAATATTAAAATAAATATTGTTTTTACGTAAGATTCAATAAAGCTCAAGTCAAAAGTTGACTCGTTGGACACCTACTCTAACAAAAATCACATATTAAAATCCATAGTTGCTAACATTTCAATAACATTGATGAGTAGGTCTTTTGTGAGACGGTTTCACGAATCTTTATCTGTAAGACGGGTCAACCCTACCGATATTCACAATAAAAAGTAATACTCTCAGCATAAAAAGTAATACTTTTTCATGGATGACCCAAATAAGAGATCCGTCTCACAAACTACGATCTGTAAGGCTGTCTCACACAAGTTTTTGCCAACATTGATAGCTTTTTCATGTGAAATCCTATAAGTTTAGAAAAACTGAGGAAATTACTTAACTATAGTGACAAAAATGCGTATTATCCTTTCAAAATGTATTTATTAGACTGAAGAATAATATATAGAATAGTATATCTCGGGGCATGAAAATAAAATAAAAAATGAATCTTAAAATAAAAGTTATATTGGAAGTTGTGAAAATATTTTTTTTAATAATAATTAAAAATAAATACTAATGTTTTTTTATTTAAAGGCCATTTGGAAAACATTTTTTGAAAATGTAAAAGAGATGCCCCATAGTTTGGAAAAAAATCGTTTCCAACAATTAATATAACATTTAATGTTACATTAACAATTGATTATCTTGTATCAAATTCAATATGTTTAAAAAACTACCGCACCGATGAAAACTGAATGTGTGGTAATTAATTGTTAGTGTAACAGGGAATGTTACAGCAATTCAAACATATGATTTTTTCCTCTATAGTTTTGTTTGTGAAATTAATTAAGGGAAAATAGTCCAATTCATCCTCTATGTTTTCCGATTTTAAGTTTTGGTCTTTTAAATAAACAAATTGCATATTGGTCTTATAACTTAGGTTTATTTTTCTTCTAGTCCTACTTCGCCAGAGTTATAACATGGTACCAAAAAATATTGTTATGATACTATAAAATATTTACATGGCACCGGGAATGTGGTACTTGAAAACGTTAACATGTCCGATACCATATCAGCACCTCAATGAAATAGTACCAAAAGCCAAAAAAAAAATAAAAATAAAAATTAACTTACATGATCAAGACTCATTTTGATTGCTTAAAAGGACCAAAATGAAAACACAAGTCACTTACGATAAACTCAACTGGGGTTTCATATATGACAAAAACTTATGTGAGACGGTCTCACGGGTCGTATTTTGTGAGACGTATATTTTATTTGGATCATCCATGAAAAATTATTACTTTTTATGCTAAGAGTATTACTTTTTATAGTGAATATCGGTAGGATTGACCCGTCTCACAGATAAAGATTCGTGAGACCGTCTCACAAGATACCTACTCTTCATATATTTATATATGCTAAAAATATATATGATCTTGGGAATATTAATATAAATATCGATCCCGAAATTTTGGACCAGTCCCACAATACATATATATCTCCCAACCACACATATATAATCAATTAAACACTCACCAACCAAAGCAGCAATTTTATAATTCGAACCAAATATTTTGACAAAAATAGAGGAAATTTTTTAGAAAAAACATCTCCACCCTTCTCCCACTATTCCAATGGTGCTCATGCATCTTCTAAACAATCCATATTTTTAATGCACCATATTCTTTCACCATGAATGGCCCTCCGCCACCCTATGTCATGCTTGAGGGAAGCCGACACGGCAGCAGCAGCGACGTCCAACCTCCTCCGTATCGCCGCAACGTCCCCCGCTACCATTCAAATTACCACAAAAGATCAAGTGGGAAAAGCTGTCTTAGGTGCATTTGCTGCTGCTGTGGTTGCCATTTCCTCTTCATCATCATCCTAGCAGCTCTTTCCTTCTATTTCTACGTGGTCTACGAGCCGAGAATTCCGTCATACACGGTACAGAATCTTGAGGTTAAATCCTTTGATGTCCAGCCAGATTTTAGCCTCAACACTGAGTTTCTTCTCGCAGTGAAAGCTGATAATCCTAACACCAACATTGGGTTTACCTATGGGAAAGAAAGCTCGGTTACGGTCACATATTCGGATGTCGATCTTTGCACTGGAAAGCTGCCTAGCTTCCACCAGGGACACAAAAACACGACGATAATGAAAATCAATTTGAAAGGGAAGAGTGAGTTCGGATCAGGCCTGCAGGAGGCGTTGGCGGATAGTCGAAAAAACGGCAAGATTCCATTGCTTGTGAAGGTAAAAGTACCTATAACTGTGGTGGTGGGAGATTTTCCCCTGAGGGAGTTCAAGGTCTTTGTTAACTGTTCTTTGGTTGTGGACAACTTAGCTCCGGACAAGAAAATCGGAATCTTATCGAGGAATACAACGTTCGATTTCGAGTTTTAAGGTTCCAAGAACAAAAATAAGTACAGATCAAGGGTTTTCTATATTTTTAATACTGATCTATGATTAATATATATATGCACACACAAAACTAACCTTGAGTGGTTCTGTATCGGATTACTTTGTGTTGTTTCTAGGAGGATTGATAGTTGAT
Organism: Primulina huaijiensis; assembly: GCF_012295235.1. NCBI lineage: Eukaryota > Viridiplantae > Streptophyta > Magnoliopsida > Lamiales > Gesneriaceae > Primulina > Primulina huaijiensis. The sequence goes on from NC_133314.1 coordinate 5,813,135, forward strand.
TTTCTCTTACGAGAGAATCACATTTTTATCAGACATCAAGGGCATGTAGAGATTGTATGATATCTTGATTAAATTCTTTGATTTTCTTTTATGTCTTGCCACGCTGAATTAACGTAGAGGGAACAATTTCTAAATAGATCAATTTTATAATCCTTTTAATTTATATGTTCCTTGGAGCCACCTTCAAGGGCTTTGTTTAAAAATTATTGCATTTAGCCTCTATTTTTACAAAATATAGCCATACAAATTAGGGGAGTCAAAATCAGATACGATATATCCACCAACCCGACACGGTTGAACCTGAAAAAAATTAGGTTTGGGTTTGGGATTTTTAGGTTCGGGTCAGATCGGATTGGACGCGATAGCTGATCCGAAAAAAAATGATCGGGTTGGGTTGGGTATGGGTCAACCCGGGTTGATCGGAGTTGACCCTGATATTTTAATTTTTTTTAAAATAATATAATTAATAAATATTGCCTATATTTTTATATATTGTATGTCTGAAAAAATATTTATTGTATATTTATATCATAAATTTTCATAATTTAATATTTATTTCAAACATTTTTTATTTTTTTAAACAATTGTTTATATAATTTAGTAAATATATTTTATTTTTCTACAATTAGACTTTCAAATTTAAATCATATATATGAAAGAGATTTTGTTATTATTTGTTTAAATTAATTTTTTTTGAATTTTATTTAATTTTCTTTAATAAAATTTAAAAAAAAATTCAAAATCGGGTTGATCGGGTTGATTCGGGTTCGGGTTCGGGTTGGCTCGGGTTTAGGTTGAGTTCAAATTGAGTAATTTTTGAATATTACTATTACTCAATCCGACCCAACCCAGTCGAATTGACACCCTTGATACAAATCCACTGGTTTATTGACTGCCCGTTAAATTTGGTTTGGGCTATGGGGCTACGTTTACCCTTTTTGGGCTTGAAATGAATTAAGACTTACTTGGACATTGAACATAAAATAATAGAGGAACGTAAAACATTAACTGTTCTTAGTTCTTCCGTGATTAACTACAACGGATTTTAAAACAGTAACACTACATGTTTTGAAGTCATGCCAACCTCAAATTGTTTAAAAGTTGTAGGACATTGCAAACGAAATACTCGAGTCTCGAATTCTAAATGTTAGAAACTTACAATTTCAAGAGTTTTAGTCGAGGAAATTTGTATTAAGGCATCAATGGTTCGCAAAAAATTAAAAACTTTAAGAAATTATCGGAATCAGTTAACAACTCGAATATCAAACTTAGGATATATATGTAAGAAAAATTCAATCTCATAAAAGACTATATTGAGTAATTGAATTCGTAGGAACTCATATAATGACAATTGCAAATGCTATGCAAGAGCTGAAAAATAGGAGAGAACATATGTGTGAAGATCCGAAAAATTTGTCATCAGCATTTAATGAAATTAAGGGACATTACTGCTAGTGCACCGCACCGTTCTCTCGTACCCAACACTACAAAAAAAAAGGGAGTAGCCGTCGCTAAAAGGGTTAAGCGACGGTTTGGAGATCCGTAACAAAAAGTCGCGTCGCTATCTATCAGCGACGGTTTCTCAAAAACCGTCGCCCGTAGCGACGGTATTATTGAACCAGACCGTCGCTATTTTAGCGACGGTTAAACAAAACCGTCGCTGCATAAAAACGACGGGTTTCGAAAAAACCGTCGCTATATGAAGCGACGGTTTTTTAAAAACCGTCGCTATATTAAGCAACGGTTTTTAAAAGAACCGTAGCTTAATGAAGCGACGGTTTTCGGTAGATAATAAATTAGAATTAATCAAAATACTACGCCAAATTTCATAGATACAATACACCGAAAAAATTAAAATTAAATATTAAATTTTCAGTAAATAAACGCTTTAAAAACTTAACTTGCGTGAAGATATGCAGATCCACGTAACGCTGGAAGATCACACTGACGAACAAATCTACGAAATTAATACAAAAATATGTTAGTACAAAGTAAAAAAAAACCGATAATGCGAAAAAATCGATAGACTTTCGCTACAAAGTAAAAAAAAACCGAAAAAGCGAAAATCGCTGAAGTAAAAATGTTCGAGAACTTCGGTATATAAAGAATCATAGCGACGGTTATTGAAACAACCGTCGCCATTAGCAACGGTGTTGAGTTAACCGTTGCTAAAAAAACGTCGCCGATCTAGATCGGCGACGATTGTTGTTCAAATGTCGCTTTGAGAAAACCGTCGCTATTAACGACGGACAAGAATAACCGTCGTCACATATGGCGACGGTTTTTTATTATACCATCGTACATATAACCCGTCGCACAAAATAGCGACGGGTTTTGACAAACGGTCGCTAATATAGCGACGGTTAATGTCAAACCGTCGCTACAATAGCGATCGTTTTTTATAAACTGTCGCATACTTTTGTAGGCGACGGTTTAATGAAACATCGTCGCTATTATAGCGACGGTGTATCAAAAACCGTCGCCATATGAGCGACGGTTTTTGAAAAACCGTCGCTAGGTAGCGACGGTTTTTGACCTAGCGACGGTTTTTCAAAAACCGTCGCTATATCAAGATAGCGACGGAATTATCAAAATCCGTCGCTAAAATTACGACGGTTTAGTAAAAACCGTCGCTATACTAGCAACAGTTTGTCAGAAACCGTCTCTATTCTCATTTTTTTTGTAGTGCAAGAAGTAGCGAAAGTGTAATTTTTTTTTTTAAAAAAAAAACATTCTTTGAGCATCATATAATTTAAACCATCTATAGGTTGTTTAGAATAATTTATCTTACCGTATTTAATGTCGGCTCCAACTATTTCGGATATTAAGCTGTAATAGTTTTCTTTTGAAATTCTCTACGAACAGATCCGCTGGATCTTCCTCTTTCCAATCAGGTCCACGATAAAAAATTGTGTCATTTGTATAGATCCCACTAGAGATCTAAATGAAATATGTGTCGAGAGTTGATCGTTGGAATTTCAGAAATCCGACGAGATGGCGGAGGCGCTGCAGCGGTCACCATCTCGCTGGATTTCTTAAATTCCAACAGTGGCGCTGCGGTGGTCGGACGACAGCGTCATGGCGGAGATGTGGTGGAAGGTGGTCGACTTTTGTGAGGGGGAGAGAAAGAAAATTTTGGTGGACAAAAACTTGCGTGTAAAAGTTATAGTATTTCGTATAACCCATGATAAAATATTTATAAATTTTAATTTCTTATCTAATCAGGACTCTTCTTGAATCATGATATTGTATTTTCATTATTCAAAAACTCTCATATATGTATTTCTCACTCTTGAAAATACTATGCATAATTAAATTATTATCAACTTTTGATAATACAATATGAAAACACACATACACACACATATATATTTATTCATAATATAAATTAAATAATTTTATTTAATTACTTAATTAATTAATAATTTATTTATTTATTATAGACTTTTCTAAATTGTTTCATGAGAATTTTGCACTTAATAGTCTCTACTACTAATTTGTTATTTAATTAGAATATTCTAAATTTACTAAATAAATAAGTGTGAACTCATTAGAACCCCGATCAATAATCAGACAGCGCCGATGTATGGAGGATAAAAATCTCATTCATATCAAGAAAGTTGAAAATTTCTAATTAAATAATTTTTCACTAATTCATTTTTCACAGCTGTCAGTGTTGTGAACTGCTTCATTAAAATGGATAGTTCCATTTTTCTCACTTAATTATCAGTTAAGCTAAATTTCATAAGTTCCATTACATGAAATCCACTTATAAACTCTTTTATAAGTAATATGCTTGATCTGCATCAAACTGCAGTTTCCAAATTCAACTTCCTGAATTTGATTACCTCAACGAGAACACAACATCACATACTTGTATAACCTTCAATGGCTCAAGGATACAGCTATAATTAGATTCATAGGTTCATGTGATTCAGAACAATATTTGTTTCTATTCTGGCTTACCATAATTAGAATCATTCTTTTCATCAATCCCTTGAACAAGAATGTCAGAATTCAAGTCTGATTGCACCCATTGAATCATGGTAAGAACTTCTAATAGCATCGTCTTCTGATTCTCTAGGTATCATTGATAGTACTTGAAAAACCCTTAAGGTATGGTAGCGTATAGTACGGTCCCTTTAACTCAGATATCTCGATCGAATATGTAACTAATATATCGAGAGTTGCAAACGAATTCGATAACGATGTGATGTATTTTTGAGTGATAATAGTGACATTTATGTGCAATTGAGGAAACCCCTTTCTAAAATGTACATGTCTTACTCTGCCAGAGATTCCTTGCATTATTAACTCATCAGATCACATAATATATCTTCACATGTGGGTGAGTGATGAATTCCCAACTACAATGCATCGACTCCTACGTATTTCAAAACTATACCGAACCTTACCACATGATGATCTACAGTGGAGTCAGTAAATGGATCAAAGTGCATGATCGTACGTAGAGACTCCACGTTATCCCAGGTGAAAGAATTAATGGTGTATAACCATAACCATGGAATTTTCCACTCGACAAGTGATAGCCCCATAAAAAGTTCGATGGATGGTTCAGTAGATCATCAAATAATCACTCAACTGTGTAAATGTACATCTACATGCCCTTATCAACGAAACATGGTTTTACATCATAGATGTTAATCTCAAGTTTGAGCGACCTTTATCTATATTTTAGGATATTAAATCGACTAGAAACCAATTTAAAACAAAAAGCACACTTCCTAATAAGTTTAATGATCTTACATTGAGAGGCAGACCTCATAGTAATAATTTTATATTCAAGGACTTTATCTATGCAACTTACATGAATATATAAATAAAGTAAATGTCATAATTGGATAAAATCGTAAAATATAATTAACATAAAGATTGTTTTTACATAAGAGTCAATAAAATCTAAGCCAAAAGTTGGCTAACTGGACACCTACTCTAACAATTACTACAGTAATTTGCAGTTATTGTATGTCATATACAAGCCATAAACTCAAAAACAATTACACAAGGAAGAGGCTTTATTCAGCTGAAATATTAATATTTGTAACATCTAAATAAATTAGAATTATGACATTTAATGCGAGTCATAATGAAGACTTTTAAGCTTATCCTTGGAGGTATATAAATAGAGACATCGATTTAGTGAAAAATCACATAAAATTCATTTAAAAAACTTCATAATTTTTTAGATACACCAGCTGCTAAAGGAAGGAGGAAATTCTAGCAACATTTTCGAGCAAGAGTGGTGCCAGAATATCGAGCCAAAGTTCTGTCAAAACGATTTCCAAATTCACACAGAAGTTATAGTTATTTTCAAGCTGAACACAACAAATTAATATCACGTTTTGATCAAGAACAATCAGGTATGTGAGCTTTTATATGTATTTTATAAATGTTATATATATATATATATATATATATAATTTTGCATATTTGTTTTCTACAAGTGGGCTTTTTTTTAACTCGTTTTATTATTTTTAAAATCGACCATCATATATTTTTATTTGATCCTTGAAAATTTGTGGATTTGAACACTGAAGTTTATGAAAAATTGTATAACTATGTTGAACATACTTTATTCATGATTCCAATTATCCCTGATTTTTGTCTCACTCCTTAGATAATTAAAATATAGGACACTGATATCTTTTAACCATTAAATATATAATTTTTTCAGTGCACAAGTTTGATACCTGTTTATTTATGAAAATAAGTATTTATGTATATATGTTATTACTGTTATATTTTCAATTCTGTTGAAAAATGATTTAAAGACTGGGAGGATTCTCCCGCTTACTAAATGATGATCATATCACTCATTCACTCACCCCCTTTCAGATAAGAACGAGGAACTGTTAGAGGACGATGAACAGACCTAGTTTTTGGTATAATGAAGAAGAATAAGAACGATGTCATATTTTAGTTTTGTTTTCTTTTGGATTATGTTTTACATTCCGCTGATCTAAAATATTTTTTTATGAAATGATATGTTTTGAAACTGAAAAGACTATATTTCGTTTTATGAAATAAATAGATTGATTGGAATTATGTACTTGTAATGCTTGTTGAAGGATCGAGTGTGCTAGTGCCTTCGAAGGCATTTCGAACACTATATTCTCCAATGAGCTGCAAAAGCTCGTGTTCTAAGAATACTAACATTGATGAATTAAATTGAGTTTCGTTTAAAACCAAGCGGAAGAAACTCGAAGTAATCCTTCGTGAAGAAGACTGTTATTAGAAAACATTTAACTTATGTAAACTGAATAACTGAGAAAGACTAGATTAGTTTTTGCATTTTTCAGTTCAGTTATGGTGACAACTGAACTGACGGATACTCTAACTGATCAAAACAATTTGAAAACAGCAGTTAATCAGTTAAATACACAAGATATGTTTATGGATGTTCAGAGACTTCAACTGCTCTTACGTCACCCCTTCTACCACCACGAGTAGGATCCACTAGAAGACTTTGATTTATACAACTCTTTGTACAAACCCACTCAACTAGGACTTACACTACTGTCTAAACTGAGCTCCTAGCTACGACTGAAGGCAGCACCTTCCAGCCAACACTTCTTTGACGTCTATGTGTCAATGACTACATACACAAGTTTAACGTCTATGTGCGAGATGGTATTTGGGTGGTTGAGAGTGTTTGTGTGTGAGAACTAAACAAGGATGTTCTCACACACTGAGGGATATAGGCTTCTATACTAAGCTGATAACACGTTGAAGTGCTCTTCTGGGCTGATTGCTTCTGAAAGCTGATTTGCAATGTGTGTGCCCTTTTTTTCTCTCTTATTTTCGTTGTTGTTCTGTTGTTATTGAGTCTTCACTGATCTTCTCTTTATATAGGCGGGAAAAACTGATCGTACAGTGAGACTCATTTATTGTATCCGTTGCATCTTGAATTCGTTTCTTGGATTTTGTGTCTCAATTTTTCGACTGCCATTCTGAAATTTTTTTGTCTTTAATGCTCTGATGCAACGTCCATTACTGTCCTTTGACTGGACAAAGGCTTTGTACCTTCACGCACAGCTGGAATCCACTGAAAGAGTTTGTCTTCATCTACAACTGAAAGATTCTGACTGATGCTTTGGACTGGTCAGTTGAACTGATCTTCAGTTGGGCTGGTGAAATCAGTTGACTCGTCAGTTGAACTGATTTCACTCTCATTCAGTTGGATTGATCAGCTGGGTTTCTTCATCAGTTGAACACTCCTTCGGCTGGCCAGGCCTCTGAGGTTCTCCTGTTGAACCACATATCAACTGAACAATCAGCTGGACTTCTCAATTGACGTAACAGTTAGACTGATTCAGTTTGTGCGATCAGTTAGGTCTTCAGTTTGCGATGTAAACAGCTCGTGACTGATCCTAGCTTCTGCACACTAAGGTAGATTATTAGTAACATAAATTAACAAGTTTTGTTAACATCAAAATTAAGATTGCGAACTTGAAAAGTTCCAACACTTGTTGTTTTACGATTGTGTGATTGTTAAACAAGGCTGGTGTCACACGTCTCATTCTCGAGGTATGACATTTAAGTGGTATAAGAGTCGTCAGATTCATAATCAGGTTGGGAAGAAAATTGGCAAAGGGAATTGCGCACCCGCGCCCTGATGTAGCATAACCGCACTACCGCTGTGTGTTAAACGGTAGACCCACGCCATGATGTGGAACACCCACGCTGCCCTTGGGCCGTGTTAATGATGTTGGACAGAAGAAAAGCTCCTCCACAGAAGAAGTTCCTAGCGCCCCTCGTGCTATACTAAGGCACACCCGCACACCAAAAAAAAATTGTTCATGATGGGCAGAATGCCTAGCACCCCTGCGCTGTCTCAAGGCGCCACCACTCACAAAATTCTACCATTCTTGGAAATTTTTTTATAGCTCATAACTTTGTGTAGGAAACTCAGAATTCGATTTCGTAAAATGTTTCAGAAACCTTATGACATGGGATTTGCATTAATATCAAAATCTCCAAACTTTTCATATTTGGAAAATTTCTTGAAAAATCCCATCAACCCTTTTGTTGCAGTACTTGTCAATTTTTTTTATGGAATTTTACAGAAACAATTAGTATTGACATATATCATTGGGGATATACATATTAAAGATAAGTTAACTCAAGATTCCGACATAAAATGAAAGATTTGAATCGAGGACAATAAATTATTTATGAAAAATTGTTAGGTAAAATTTTGAGATAAGAATTATATAATATGTTTTTGGGTATTCGAATGTTGAAGCTGATTTTTGTGTCAATATTTAACCGTGTGAATATTAAATTTGGGTTCTTATGAATGCTAAACACTAACTTTAAATATGTAGGATCTTGAAATATCTTGTTTAAAATAAATGTTAGAGACAATATCTTCAGGTTAAAACAGTTCAATTATATTTTTTGGATAACAAGTAGGCTATTACTTTTCGTAAATAAAAAAAATTTATGAGATATTATTGGGTATTGAAGAAAGTGTAACATAATAAGTTTTAACTCTCTTACATTACTAAGAATGATTCAAGGTTAAAAGACATTCAATGAAACTCGTTTGTCTTAGAGCGCTCTAGGCTCATGGTATTGACGAAAGCAAGAGTTAATAAAAGAATAATTATTTTAGGATTAGTTTCTTTCGTACAAGATAAAATAGAATTTTATCTTATAACGACTAAGTTATTATTATTTTTATTTTAGTCAATAGGATATAAATTGATATTTATTTAAGTTCCATGATTATGTATAGGTTTTAATTTTTGAGATAATAATCGTGATATTTTCAAAATAAAATAAAATCAGTATCAATACACTTATATTCAATTTCGACTTGATTCAACTTACAATGGTGGCGTTTGAGGTTATCCTTGAGATTAATTGGTTAGCCAAAACCAAGCTGTCATAGATTGTCATGGAAATATAGCGACCCTCGAGTCTCAAAGTCTAGAAGTATTCCATGGAAAGACCAAGGAGCACAAGGATCTCCTTTCCACTTCCCAGACATGGAAAGTTGTGAAAAGCGGCTAATATGTTTACCTTGCAATAATAAGTGAGGTTAAGGAAGGATCTGAGCCCAAACTAGACAAGAAACAGTTCGGCCAAGTGCATCACCATAAGGAGCACATGTCTTATTCATCTATAAGAAAGATGGAAACATAAAATTGTATATAGTCTATAGAGAATTGAATAGGATTACACTCAAGAGCAAGTACCCCTCCCGATAATCGATGACCTCTTTGAACAACATAAAGGAGCTAAGGTATTTCAAAGCTCGATTTGCGGTCAAGAAATCATTAACTAAAAGTTAAAGTAGAATATATTCCTAAGACTGCCTTCAGAACAAGATATAGACATTATGAATGCATAGTGAAGCCATTTAGGTTAACGGCCTCCCCCACAGATTTCATGGATCTTATGAATCGGGTATTCAAGTCATTCTTTGAAAAAAAAAATTGTACTATTTATGGAAGACGTTCTTTTCTACTCTCCAAGCAATGGAGACCACGAAGAGCACCTCTGGATGAATCTCCAGATATTAAGGGAGAAATAACTTTATGTCAGGTTCAAAAAATGTGAATTTTTTTGGGCTAGATAATGTGACATTATTGGGCCATATAATATCTGCTAAAGTTTTATCGGTTGTTCTGAACATTAGATACCACCCAAAGAAAGCCAAAAAGTTAGACGATGTCCTAAGTCGCAAGAACATGAGGAAGATAACCCTCACATCATTAATTGTTGAATCATGTTTATGCGAAAGGGTGAAGATAATTCAGGATCAAGATTCAGATTTGACAAAACTCAAAGCTCAAGTTAGGTGAGGAAAGGCTCTTGTGTAACGCCCCGAAAATTCGAAAGTCCACGCGAACCACATGCATGCAATTATTAAATTCTCATGTATTTTGATTAAATGTTTTAATTGCATGAATTAATTATGTTGTGCATATTTACATGTTTAAAATATATTTTTTTACATGGTTGCATTAAAATATATTTTTAAAGGTTATTCGAATTGAGATCGAGGAACGGAGACCGATGGCTGAAAAAATGGAAAATGTTTTTATTAAATAATCGTTTTTAATTATTTAAATTAAGGGTGATGCTTTTTCATATTTTTGAAAATAAGGTGTTTTTAGGTGATTTTATACGTCGGGATGTAAATTTTATCGGTATTGGTTTTTCTACAAAAATACGAACGTTTTGGCAACTCGACTAATAAATTCACAAATTTATTTAAACAAAACTATTATAATATTTTAATTATTTCCTAATCAAGCACTAGTGGGCCTAATTTGGGGGCTTAATGGGCTTAAGCTTAATTAAGAAATTAATTAGTATAAAATATGTTAAATCACACCAAACGCCTACACAACCTCACGCCTCAAAAATCAGAATTTCTCTCCCAAATTTTCCTCCAAATACACGGCTAACACACGTACAATATTTTGGAAGAAAAGTCGAAACTTTCAAGGGAGTTTCAAGCCAAGGTTTTTGCCCCGTTCTTCGCAATCGTCAACGTAAAATCGTGCGTTTTAAACGTAAAGGCACGCCATATTCTTCTTTTACTCATCATCACACCATATTATATATTTATATTTGAAATTGCATGAAAAACAAGAACACCTTGACATATTTTCGTACATGCATCTAGGGTGATTTTTACAGCATGGGTTTTGATCCAAAAATCATGAAAAACATGTATCTAAGGGGCTGCCATGATTAGGGTATGTATTAAGGGTTGTTTTATACAATTTTAAGGGCCTAAACATGCACAATAAGCTGCACAAAAAAAAAATAACAGAAGCTAGAAATCCATTCACGTATATGTGTGTCTTGAGGGCTCGGTTGATGGGTGCTTGTGGCTTGGCTTGGCTGGGGTTGGACCAGGCTGGGCTAGGGTCATGTGTGAGTCAGGGGAAGAGTCCTAGCCATGCTAGGACTCGAAAACCAGGGGCTGGGAGTAGTCCTTGCCAAACCCGATAGAGAGGATCAAGGCGTGCGCAGGTGATCAGCTTGTGCAGGGAGGAGGTTGCTCGGCCAAGGGCTCTGGGCTGGGCTAAGCTAGATCCTTTAGGGTCTAGAAAAGGTGGTCCAGGGTTGGGACAGGGGCTGGTATGGTTTGGTTCAGCTAGGGCCGAGCAAGAACATGGAACCGTGAGGAGAAGCCATGCGCGCAGGTTTTTGTGCAGAGTTCAGTGGTTTTCTGCTCACGTCCAGGGGCTTGGGCTGGTCTGGGCTGGGTCTGGGCATGGTATAGGGAGGGTTAGGTTCATGAGGGGTCGAGCGGTTAGCAGCTGGTAGTGTCCTAGAGGGAGAAGGAGTCCTATTGTCCAAGGGAAGGCTCACCCACACACACACACAGATTTTGGGGTCAAGTTCCAGCAAGTTTTTGAGTGGGCCGAGGCTGGATTTTCGGGCTAGGCTTGTTCCGTAGGGTCCCTAGGTGGGTTGGCTTTGGTTTGGCTCAAGGTGGATCAACCATGGCTCGAGTAAATTGGGAGATGGCTCGGGTGGTTCGTAAATGTGTCAATTTCGAGATTTTAAGAACTAAAATTGAATCCATGGGTCCATGGGTGTGGCTCATGACTTGGAAGGGTAGAATGAATAATAAAAATGCTATGATTAAAATTTGGGTTCAAAATAACGAGTTTTGGATTTATCTGGGATTTAATCGCAGCACGAAATGTTAATTAACGAGTTAATTGAAACGCCTAGTTCTAAGCTTTATAAAATTATGAAAAATTATATTTAAACTCAAATAATTATTAAAAGTCTAATTTTTTAATTTGAAATTTTTATATTAAGGTTTGGTTTAATTCGGGATTAAAACGCAGTAATACGTCTTATTTAAAGATTAATTTAAAAGTCATTGATTTAAGCCAAATAAAAATATGGAAACATTCATGTGGGCTTAAATAATTATTTGGAACATTTTAGTGTCAATGAAATTTATTTAAAGTCAAAAACGTGAAATTTTACGTCTAGGGATAAAACGGTCTTTTCACACCTAAAAATTAGTAAACGTCATAGCAGTGTCCTGAATGCTATTTTATATGCTAATATGATTATTTTCAATGATTATGGATGTTTATGAATTTTTATATGTTAATATGTAAATTTTAAATATTTACGGAATTTTTATGTTTATGGATTTTTATGATTTAACATTGGCATTTAAAATATATGTTGCATGCTTGGTTTAAAAGAAAAACGATATTATATGCATGTTTTTATTAAGTGATGGAAATACAAAATGTTGAAGGACGTGAAGGGATTGTGACTAAATATGTTGGAGATATCATAAGGGTGATGGTCCCAGTAGGAGCCCGACGATCGTGTTTCCTTGGATACGGATACAAATACGAATACGTTAATATGTTAATATGTTGGCCAATGCCCAGTTGACCGGTGAGAGTGTTGCTGGTGTCTCCGCCGCCCAGTACTGTGATTTTCGCTAGATGGATCCATCGCCCAATACGATTAAGAATACGAGTCACAATCACGATTTGATTTCAACAAACACGAATATGAATATGAACATGAATATGAATATGAATATGAATATGAATATGAATATATTAATATGAATATGAATATGTTTACGATGATAAGAAAATTTTTATGAATATGTTTATGTTGATATGAAAATGTTTACGAAAATGTTTATGTTTAAAGTGATGCATCATTATGAAAATGTTTTTATTTAAAGTTTATGCATCATGAAAATGTTTTATTTAAAGATTATGCATCATGAAAATATTTACGAAAATGTTATTGTTTAAAGTTTATGCATCTTCATGAAAACGATATTTTAAGTACAAGTATTTTTCACTGTTTTATGTGATCTGTATATGTAGTACTTGTTATCAAGATAATGGTGTGTTGAGTCTTTAGACTCACTAGGTGTGATTGATGAAGGTGATATTGATTATGAATATGTTTATGGAGGTCTTTATGGTTGACTCTGCTGGACTGAAGGTGCACATAACCCGAGGACCGACGCTAGTTTTCCGCACTAGTTATGATTTATGATTTTAAGTGATGTTAAAGATATTTTTACGACGATTTATTTATGAGTGGTTTTTGAGATGTTATAGTATGGGCTATACTTTTAAAATAATATTTTTAGGTTTGGTAAAACGTTTAACGATTTTATGATTCAAACGGTTTCCTTTGATTTTCAAATGTTAGTTAGTGGTTTTATTTTAAAAGAAAAATGGTGCAAAATATTTTATAATGTATTTCGGCAGAGTATCAAGAGGGGAAAAAAATTCTAGTACTTTTTAAGAAAATGAATAAGCAGACGTTTCATCTTGAATTCAGGAATGATCATAGCGGCATCATCCTTTGGATGCAAGATAGATTGTGCATGTTAGACATTGAAAGCTTACGACGAGAAGTCGTGGCAGAAACACACATATCAAAATTTGCAGATCATTCTGAAAATACCAAGATGTAAAAAGTCTTCAAAAAAATTTCAGGTGGAAAATGAAGAGAGACACTGCAAAGTTTGTCACTAGATGTCAAGTGTGCTAGCAAGTAAAAGTTGAGCATTAAAGAGCTATATGACTACTTCAATATTTAGAAATCTCGGAATGGAAATGGAAGAAAATTTCTATAGATTTTGTAATAGGTTTATAGAAGTCACATAAGGGTAATGACTGTGGTTAATCATTATAAATGTCAATGTACAATGTACCAACCACACTGAAAGAAAAGCTACTTGGAAATTAGAAGAAAAAATGCGGAACTATGCTTTTACCTCTTCGAAAGACAATCCCCCTCAAGTTTCGAGGAAGAAACTTCCAATAAAGAGGGAGTGATGTGAAGAACCGAAAATTTGTTATCAACATGCAAGAAAATTAAGGGTCATTACTAGAGCAATTAGCATCCATTATATGTTATTTATATGCCATAAAATCAAAATTAAAGGGGGAAAAAAAGAGGCTTCATTCAACTAATATTAAGACTTGTAACATTTAAATAAAATAGAATTATGACATTTAAAGAGGGTCAAAATGAGGACTTTTGATCTTACCTTTGGAGGCCAATAAATAGAGGCATTAGTTTAGTGAAAAGCCACACCAAATTCACTCCAAAAACTTCAGAATTTTTTAGATACAATAGCTGTCAAAGGAGGGACGAAATTCTGAAATACTTTCAAGCAAGAGTGCTACCAGGAGGCAATGTTCTGTCAAAACACCGTCCAGATTCACACAGAAGTCATAGTTATTTTCAAGACAAGCATATATGTGTGTGTGTGTAAAGTTTTGTCCACTTGTTTTCTATAAGTTGAATTTCTTTTTTAACTCGTAATATATATTATAAAAACCGACCAGCATATATTTTATATGATCCTTGAAAATCTGTGTTAAAAAATTTTAAATTTTAGTGATTTAGCAAGGCTGCTGATCCAATGGATAATTACAGAGCCTAACTTAACTGAATTAAAGAAGAAAACTGAATATCCACGAGCAAAAGTTTTCTAAGAGTCCAACTGACTACCAAGCCAAACTGATAGTGTAAGAGAGATACTGATAGACAAATTGATCTAAGGACACTTGATTGAGCCAAACTGGTAGTTTATTTTAGATGATCAGTCAGCCCAAATCCAAACATTCCCTGAAAAATATCAGCATACTTAGTGATTAAGAACCAGAGCCAACTGAAATATAGTACAAAGTTTTTCGTACCAACAATCACTGATTCCCAAAAGAATTTCATAATTCATCCGCACTACCAGAATATGTGAGAAAGGATGATGACATGACAACAACGACATCTGTATTTGGAAAGAGATATATGATTTAAAAAGATGATCATTGCATATTAAGTCTATAAATAGATCAATTTGACAAATTATTATAAACTCTCTAACTCTATGAAATTTTGAATTATATGATCTCTTTGAAAAATCTTTTTGCGTGTCAAACCGATAAAAGCAAGAACACGTCGATAGGTTATTATCTCATCAATCAAGGATCAAATTGTGCCTAGAATCCTTTTGTGAAATCTTTGTAATTGATACTAAGACGTCTTACTGCTCATTTTGGTTAAGATTGAAGTTTACTGATAGTTTTAGTTAGGCAATGTTTAAGTCCTACTGAAGTAGGTTTTTTTCAAATTCCTATAATTAATAAAGTTTTTTATTGCAATTTTTCTGTGAGAAATAATGAGTGTCATAGGACTATTGAAGTCTCTGAACATCCAGAAACAAACTTGTGTCAATTTACTTTTCAGTTTACCTATCTTTACCTTTCATTTGATTGCCCAACTAATTTTTGCTAAGCTATTTTTGTTCAAATAGTTTAATTCCGCATAGTTTTCACTATTGACTTGTTGAGAACCCGACTACCAAGAACTTCATTTCAATGTTGCGAAAACAACCAAAATATTTGTAAATTTTTGAGCAAAATTATTCACCCCCTATAAATTTATCTCTGATCCTAACTAGTGATAACAGAGCTAGTTAATTCTTGTCTCTTAACATTATTAAATCAAATGGCCTCATTTAGAAAAAAAAAAACCAGATGTTCTCCAAGGAAGATTTTGATGATTGAAAGATTAAAATTAATGCTCACTTAGATGTTCAAAATGATGCCATGTGGTTTGTCATCACAGATGGTCCAATGAAGATTTTCAAAGAAAATACTGTCATTACCGTCAGTGATGTTGCTCTGCAAATGATAGAAAATTCAAGAATGAAATGGACTAGTGAAGGCAAGGAGAAAGCCAATTTAGACAATGTGGCTAACGTGATACAATTCTTCAAACACGAAAAGCAAACGCGTTTTAAAACAGAGTCATGCCCTCGATTCAATTAAATAAAGAACGTTGTGTTGTCGCAATATTTATTTAAATTAGCAATGGCTTGTGATATTCACCACTAAGCTACGAAAAACTTAGCAACAAATATTAACAAAGATAAAACAACTGATATTAAACGAACCTTCAAAGAACTCGTCTTTGACAATCCGAGTGAAGAACAATCAACAAACTCCACAAAGATTAAATATTTGTTAAGTTTTATTTTTGGTGGTACAAAGCAAAGCTTTGAAAATATTGAGAGAAAGCTCAAAGAATATATTCATTCTTCAATAATTATGTTTCTAAAAGTTACAACTTTTGTTTATATAAAAAAATACATTAAAATTCATAATCTAAAGTTTCTATGTTTAATTATGCACTGCGGCGCGCTAGGGTGGGGATTTCTTGCCATTAGAGCGCGCTGGTCTCGCAAATTCTATGCAGGAGCTGGGGTAGATTATTTCAGCCATTTGGCCACGCATGCGCGCCGAGGAAGGCCTTATTCCTGGCACACACTGCCATTATTCTTGGCACGCCGGGGCGCGTCCTTGCTGTCTTCCAGGGTCATTTTGCACTCAAATGATTTGTTGCTCTATATGTCTTCATGGAATGCTCAAATGCTTTGTTTTCGGTATGTCTTCATGGAATGCTTCATTGAACTTCAATCGTTCGAATGAGTTGATTCTTCATCTTTAATCATCATCAAGCTTGTACGATCAAGACAACAAACCTGTCTAAATCTCCTCTCAAGATTTAGCACGTCATGCCCGATCAGATTCGTATCATAAGAACATTATGTACAAGACACTGGATAAAAAATACCTTCATGCAAATTAAAATGTGTCCTACTGTCAATGGCTTATGGGATAAACTTATACAATTATGTGAAGGAAATGATCAAACAAACTAGAACAAGTTATCTGTTGCAATACAGAAATTCGACATCATCAAGATGAAGGTAGGGGAGTGTATGTCGGACTTTGATGAGAGAGTTAACAATATGATAATCGAGCTGGAAGCTCTTGATAAAGAATATGGAAACCGAGAATTAACATTAAAACACAAGATGATCACATCACTACACTCAATGACATGGTAGTAAAGTACAAGAGACTTTGTTATCATTCGAGGAAGTGAAGGCAAAGCAAGCCTAACTAACAATGATATTGAACCTAACTGGGAACAGTCAGGTGAAGTGTTAAGTATTAAGGTAGAAATTTCAAAGCTGAAAACTGAGAATTAAAGAGTAATGAATGAGAATCAGCAGCTTATTTCTGAGAATAATAAATTATAATTTGGAACAAGTCATCGACGAGTCTTGAGAAAATGCAGGAGCTGCAGAAGCACTCTGGAGAAAAAATTGGTCTCGCTTTCAACAGTAATGATAGCAACCCCATTAACATTAGTACTTAATCGAAACTGAACATCTAGAAAAAAAATTCACTTTGTGAATTCCAGTACAATATATGAACATCAAAAGCCTACTGATCAAGTTGAGAAACATGTAGAACTGATTCATAAAGGCAAAAAGTTTGATATTGAGTATACACCAGAGAGTTCGTCTTTCAAGCCCAACTAGTCTAGTCACATATTCAATCAGACAAGACACAACTCAGTGAAGGCTAAGCCAGATACTACAATTCAAGACACAACACACAAAGAGCATCACACACATACCAAGCATTGCATACACATAATTTGCACAACGCTTGTTGAACAAACAGTGAAGGACCAAAGATCACCTTCGGTGACAATGCTAAGGGTAAGATTACTCATTAAAACATAATAAATCATTATGTATTATTTGTTGAAAATATGTGTTATAATTTGTGAAACTTCTACTACTTGTTTTCCTTTATTATATACTCGAAAAATATTTTTTTCTTTAAAACTATATCTATATATA
>NC_133314.1:5834120-5966344 GCF_012295235.1 Primulina huaijiensis
TATATACTTTACGTCATTTAAAACAACACAACCAACTATTTTACTCAAAAATCGAAAAATGCAGTGCAAACGTAAAATCGTCAAAACAAAACCTAAAGATAATTTTTTTTTCAAAAATAGTATTACCTCTTAAATCTTTTCAAAACCACTCAAAAGCAAAAAAGTCATAAAATCTTTAAAGTACTGTAAAATCATCATAATGCGGAAAAACTATAATCGGTCCTCGGGTTATGTACACCATCAGTCCAGCCAGTTCAACCATCAAGTCCTCCAATATCATTATAAACATCCTCACCTGCATCATTCACACCTAGTGAGTCTAATGACTCAGCAAACGTCAACCGTTATAACAATTAATACGTATACATTCACATGCAACAGTGAAAATACTTTTAATAAGATAGCTTTTCAGGAATATACATAAACTTTAAACATTTCTTTCATCATAACCTTTTTTTTTCTTTTTCATCATATACGTATACGATTTTCTTTTATTGAATTCAGATCATTGTGACTTTCGTATCAGCTGCTGGTCGATTGATCAATCTTACGTATTACCATGCTACCAAGCAGTAGGGACATCAGCGACACTCTCACCCGTCAACTGAGCATGGTCTTACATGTCATCATATCATTTCGTATTCATATTCGTCTTAGTCACAATCAAATCACCTCCTTCAAAAACTTTCAACATATCAAGCACTTGTAAAAATTCAAGCATAGATATCATTTTTCTTTTAAACCAAACATGCAACACATCTTTTAGCATTTATCGTTGAAACGTAAACTACTTTTTTAACTTTAAAATCCTACTAATTTTTTGTTTTTGTAAAATTCTAAAGTTGAAATTTAAAATACTCAACATTTCCAAAGTCCAAAAATTAAATTAACATTTAAAATTTCAAGTGCATACAAATCCCTAAATCTTCAATTAAAAAAAATCATACATAAACCATTAACATGATCAAAACTAAACATTCAAAATAAAGCATAAAAATATCTAAATAAATCATTCTCAAAATCTTTATTTCAAAGCTTTAACTATAAAGCTAATGCGGAAAAAAAATGTCCATCGAGAGTGTACTGTCGGACTCGATCTATTCAAGTGTCAGCGCCTCCCTCAATATCATCCTCGCCTGCAACCATCCAAACCTAGTGAATCTAATGACTTAGCATGTTCTAACCATATTTAACAAATAATACATATACAGACATATGCATTAAAATCATACTTTTCTTTAAAATAAGCTTGTAATCATAAATCATTTAATCGTAAAGCTTTTCATCATCATTTATCATTTTTGGGTGAAGTTTGATCCTTGAAAGTGACTTGCTGTAATCGTATCATGTGGTCGACTGATCAGTCTTAGCTCACCATTGCGCATGGAGACGGGCACTAGGCACCGTCGTAAATAGAAATATAATCGTTGGGCTCCCTCTGGGGCCTTCTCTCATAAACGAGTTCCCTCTGTGACCTTCTCCCTCACGATATTTTCAATCATATCATATTTGTCACAGTCAATTCACATCCTTCAAAATATTTTCTTTCCTTTTTATTCATAAAATATCGTGTTCTTTCCAAATTCGTAAATTGACATTTTAACAGTAAAAATCGTACAACTTTATCATTCATCATAAAATTCCATATTTTCCTCATAAAAATTTTAAAATATCATTTAGCATGTATTAAGATTCACAGCCAAACCTCTCGTACTACGCGAGACGTAAAATGATCATTATACTCTTATACCCCAAAATCCTCGATTTTGACTTTTTCTTATTTTTATCGACTCGAGACTATCCCAAACCATCATATAAGCTAAAAATTGATTTTTAATACTTTTCTTGGACGTAAACCCGAGCCTTTCGATTTATTGACTTAATTACTAAACTGTGAAGCCTTTTTATCCCGAATAAATTTCAAACTTAATATTTTCTTCTCGATTTTTAAACATAAACTTTTCATTCTTAAAATACCCTCATGAACCATGAATCGACTCCTGTGGACCACGATTCGAACCACTTTCCTTTCTAAGCCCCAAAATAGAGCCCTAGCCTTAAACCAAGCCATGCTCTCGTCAAACACCGAGCCACCCTAGAGCTACCTAGGACCAAACCCTCACCAGTACCTCTTGGACACTTCCCAACCTAGAGCCCAGCGCATCAGCCCTTAGCCCAAAGCCAAGCCGCTCGCTCTTTTCTTTTAATTACCTAGGTCGCGGCCCTCTCCAAACCAAGCCACCATGGACCACGGCTGCACCAGACCAAGCCTCGACCCTGAGCCATCCTCCCTAGACCCTATTGGACCAGCCTAAACTGCCCTAACCAAGCCATGCACCCTTACTTCAGAACCAAGCCGTGCACGAGCCCTAGTTCCTCCTAGGGTTTCCACATGGCTTCTCCTCACCCTAGCCACGAGTCCAGCCTCCAATGGACTCCTCCTAGCCTCAATCATAGCCGCACTCAGGGCCTAAACCAAGCCCGGGCGCTGTCTCCCCCTAGTCGATCCGCCTTGTCCCTTAAACCAAGGGAAACCCTTGAAACCCTAGCCATTAACCCTTAGCCATGCACGGCTACCCCCTCTGCCCTTGTCCAGCCCTTGTTTTGTCTCTTAACGACACTTTTCCTAGCCCTTTAACATCTTGTACTAGCAGTGTGTCCCTTAGAATTCATTCATATACGCATAAAAATAATCAAAACTTTGAAAATAATCATCATCACGCTAAACGATTTGTACTAAAATATTTTTCGTGCTAAAATACATAAATCCTGCTTAATATGATTTGAATGGTGCAAAAGAAAAGTTTAGTAGCATGCCTTTGCGTTAAAACGATAGAATATTCGATCGTTGGCGTGGGTTGCGAAAGAGGACGAACGGGCGGCGAAAAACATTGAACCTTGCTCTTCAATTTTTCAAAAATCTTTGAGTGTGTGGTGTGTGAGGTGTTCAGCCACTAGGTATACTTAGAAGCCTAGTATTTTGTTTTATAATTTACGGTTTTAGGTTATTTAAAGGTGTAGAGTTTAGGATCTTTAGGACTCTTGATTTGAAAATAATTAGGCCCAATAATCTTAGGTAAATTAGGTTCACTAAGACCTATTTAATTGTAAAATAAAAGTTTACAAAATCTTTTTTCAAAAATCATATTTTTTGGGCCTTAAAAATTCATTCGGTTGATCAAAACCGGCTTCCCGAACAAAATCGAGCTCGTCTCGTAAAATAATTTGGGCTCCAGCATTTTTAAAATTTTTTAATCATATTTAATCATTTTATCAAGCCTTTAAATATTTATCGAAAAATATTTTATCTTGGTCGTCTCAAGTCTTCTTTCCCCAGCCTAGTATCGAATGTTCGGATAAAATCCTTCAATTTCATGAAATCATACAATATAAACATTGAAGCATGTAAAATATATCATTTAAGCTTTTAAAATCAATTAAATAAAATAAATAGGCAATTTAAATCATTTGCATGCATGCGGTTTACGTGTACTGATTTTTCGGGCGTTACAAACGTTTTCCATCATAAAACTCCATATTCTTTCAAAATAAATATTTTAACATTCATTATAGCATTCAGAACACTCCCAAAACGTCTAACATTTTTCAAGTGTAAAATGATTGTTTTGCCCCTGAAACCCTAACTTTCTCAATTTACCTTTGGACCTTAAAACAACGACTCGAATTCATCCAAACTTAACATAACACCTTAAAATACATTTATAAACATTTCTTAGACGTAAACTTAACCTCATCGACTAAATTCGTAATTCATTTTAAAACATGAACCGAAGTCCCGGTTTTAACTCGAATCGACTCGAAACTTAATCAAACTTTAACCATATCTTACTAACACCTAAATAACTCTTTTTCAGCCCAAATCAAGCCTTCCAAACCCATAAAAAAGCCTATAAGACTACTGAAATTTTCGGCCCCTTTTTCGAAAACCCTAACCTCAACCAACCCATGAGTCCTTCGTTCCTAGACCCTAACCGAGTGGACCAGACCTTGACCAACCCTCCTAGGACCTAGATCGAACCCCTTAGGACCCTCTTTTTTTGGAGAGGGCTGCAACTACCATGAGGTGTTTGATTTGGAATGCATGGGGCTTAGGAACCAACGTGCAATCCGTGAATTGAAACGTCTTATCGATGAAAGAAATCCATCTTTGTTTTTTATTTGCGAGATCAATTTGGTTGCGTCCCAGTGTAGTTGGTGGAAGGAAAGATTTCAACTCGATGGTCTTTTTATTGTTAATTGTTCTCGTCGTAGTGGTCGTCTTTTGATGCTGTGGAGAGAACCATTCTCGGTTCAGATTCAATCATATTCAGCAGGCCATATAGATTGTAATGTCAAGAATGGGTTGAATCATTGGCGCTTCATTAGATTCTATGGTAATCAGGTTGCATCACTCTACAATCAATCGTGGCATCTTCTCTGAATGTGTGTAGGAGGTATACATGAACTTAAATCTTTTCCTTGGTTGATAGGTAGAGGTTTTAATTAGATATTATCTGACACTGAGAAAAACAGAGGGATACCAAGAAAAGTTTCACAAATGACGGATTTTTCTAGAGCTATAGATGTGTGGGGGTTGCAAGATATACCTTTTATAGGGGACTAGTACACTTGGAGTAACCATCGTGATGGTGAAGATCTCATTCTAGCTCATTTGGACAGGTTTCTATGTAATTTGAGCGACAGATTCTTTTCCCTTCCATTGAGGTGGAACATTTCGAGTACTTTGGCTCTGATCACAGACCTATTTCCTTAACATTTAAACAGATATATTAGACAATGATGAACAGTTTCCCAAAACGATTCACCTTTGAGCATTAATGGTTGATAGAAGAGGACTTTTCAGAGTATTTCGGTCAGAGATGGGACAAAATACGGGTAATCAAAGTCTTCCGGCTAAGTTATCTAAGTGCAGTCGTGATCTTAAAAGGTGGACTAGCACTCGGTTCAATCAGTTGGGTCAAAAAATTAAAACACATCATAAGAAATTGAAAATTTCGAAGACAAACGTACTTGGATTGCAAGGGTGGAAAGAGATATAGAGAAATTATTAGAGCATGACGAAATTCATTGGGCCTAGAGATTGCGTGTAAATTGCTGAAACACGGGGATCGTAACACAAAGTTTTTCCACTCTGAAACTTCAACTAGATGCAGAATTAACTTTAAGGGGCTATTTAATTCGAGGGGGGAGTGGTGCGAAGATGAACAAAGTATGGTGGACACAACGATGGAGTATTTTTGCGAAATATTCTCAACTATTACTGATATGAATCTGGCCAGACATGGAGTGAAAATGATCGGAAGGATGTTCAAGGAAGCATTGTATGAACTCATGAACAATCGAGAAGAGTTTGATCACAAGGTTCCAAGCCTCGAAGGAGTCATGATGCGTAGGAGTGGGCTTGAAGGCCATATGAATGCTATTAACGGTGGAGCAAGGTGGATGGACTAGCGCTGCAGCGCTTGAAGGAAGCTGCCTAGAGCCTAGGCGCCACCTTCTAGCGCCTAGGTGCCACCAGGGCCGAACCTGTAGCTCCTAGGGCACTACAGACAAGCGCCTAGGCGCTAGCTCTGCCGAAGCTTCAGCGCCTAGGCGCTACTAGACCAGTGCCGCAGCGCGCCACCGTGCAGATTTTAGATATTGAAACCCTAGATTGCGATTTTGTTGTATTTTATTATATAATTCATTGCAAACACGAATTGTAGAAAATTAACATTGAGTTTTAATATATTTTGTGAGTTTTTCTCTCAATTTCAAAGCTTGGCTTTGTATACACCTTTGTGTATTTCTCAAATCAAACTTATCAAATATTAATACTTTGTGGCATTTGTCGATTGTTCTTCACTCGGATTGTCAAAGATTAGTTCTTTGAAGGTTTTCTTGAGATCGATTTTTATCTTCGTTATATTTGTTATTTTGTTATTAAGTTCTTCGTAATTTAGAGGTGAATATTACAACATTACTTATTTAAAAAAGATCGAGACAACACAAATTTTTCTTTGTTTCATCGAATCTAGAGCGTGACTCTGTTTTTTAGCGCGTTTGCTTTTCATTGTCGAAGAATCACGTCATTTGATATCAGAGCTTTAGGTTCCTTTGATTCAGTTAAGTTATCTATCAGTTGTTCTTTCGTCTATTGTTTGTGTTCTTTGTTCCCTTTGTCTCGTAAGAATTTTTGTTGAACTTTTGTATTCTTGTGTTCGTGAATCTTGGGATTCTCGAAATTTCAGAGTCGTAACTTTTTTTTTTTGAGTTTGCACAATCCTTGTGCAACCCAAAAAAAAATACCAAATATTCAAAAATTTGTCATTGTTTGGTTTTTGAATTTTGTTCTATTCTCTTATGGGAGCTATATTCAAGTGTCTCTCATAATCAAAAAAATAATATTTCAAATTTCTTGTTTTACGACGTCCGTGTAAGTCAGTTTGCAAGTGTCGTGAATTTTGAACTTGTAAGTTTGATGCACACAAGCTACAGAGCCTACAGTGTACCCTATGAAAGAACTCTCAAAATCGAGTGACATACTTGAGGGCGAGCGTTTATTTCTTGGAGTGACGTGCGAGGTTTTTGTAGTTAAGACAAAAAAAAAAGAGTCAAGAGAATTTTCATTGGAGTGACTAGTGAGGATTCGTGGTGAGGAACTTTATTCTTTATTGCTTTCTACTAACATTTTCTTGCAGGTATAATGATTGACAATCGTCAATTTCAAACAATGTTAAGAGGGTTGGATAGAATGTGGGAGAAGGAGTTTAAGTCTCTACGTGAGAGGTATGGGTGGTGCGAAGAAGTTGGGATATATGATAGGCAAGATGATGTGAATAGGCGATGTAGAAGATTTGGAGGGAATAGAGCGTTGCAAATGGATCGTAATGATGATTGGCGATGCGAGGAAAATAAAGGAGTAGGCCGAAGAGGTGAACGTGATGTGCATAGAGAGTCGTTGGCATCCACATGGCGGACGAGCTTTGAAAAGAAAATTACTGCTGGGCCAATGAAGGAGTCGAGATGTGAAGCTACCAAATATGAATATGAAGGTACATTTAAAAATTATAGTACTTGTGATATTATATGTCGTCGGTGTTTAAAAGTTCACTACACCGAAAACGGCTAACGACAACGGATAAAATCCGTTGTCGTAGCCTTTTTAAAACTGTTGTAATTGAGGGTGTTGTTGAAAGTCCGTTCAACGACAACGGTTTTTATCCGTTGTGGTATGTCAAATTTGCGACGGTTTTTAAAAACCGTCGCTAATAAAAGTAGCGAAGATTTTATTCAAAACCGTCGCTAATTCAAAATTAGCGACGGTTTATTAAACCGTTGCTAGTTCAACTTAGCGACGGTTTAATCAACCGTTGCTAATTTAAAATTAGCAACAGTTAGAAATCAAGACTGTCGTTACTTTTAGCGACGGTTAGTAATCAAGATTTCCGTCGCTAATTTGTTTCGAAAAATAAAAAAAATACTTTCAAATAATTTAATAAATCTAAAAAAACTATTAATCGAAACTAAAATTGTGTAAAAGAAAAAAATTTTAAGTGTTGTGAAGTAGTAAAATCGTGTAACACAACATCTGAGAGGTATGATTTGCTTTCTTACCTTAATTCTTTGTTGTGTTGTATTCAAGAATTTGGAGTGAGATTTGAAAATGTGATGTCTAGAGGGTCTAACTATGAATTAACGTTGTTGTCGAGGAGTCATGGAGGTGAGAGTGGTGAAGTATTGATTGAGTTATTCTCAAATGTTATTGATTTTGATTTCTCAAAATCTTTCAAATTGATTAAACTTAGTCATGGCTATGAATTGTATGCATTAGGCTTAAAATTTTGTGAGGTGTTAAATGATTACATGGATAGTACATTTAGTATGTCCTATTTGCATGATTCATATTTGTTTGATGATGTCTTTGGAAAGAACATGAATGAATATAATAATTTTTATGTTCATAATGAATACAATTTTAAGGAGAATAAATTCTTCATTCTATATTCATTGCATGAGTTACGTGCTAGTGAGGCATATTGTGGTGTTTTTATCTTTGATAAAATGCATGATATATGTGTTGATTGCATATAAAGAGGCATATTGAGTGGGATTGTGAAACATGCATCGCATATAAGAGATTGACATTTCGGCTAGATTCTTTTATCGTGCATGAACTACGTCTTATTTCTAGTGATCAAATGTCGTACATGTGTATGTAATTTGTTGTGTTGTTAACTAGGTCTAAGAAAGAGAGAAATCCTATTTTTGTGATACTTAATGATATCTTATTTTTATTATTTGGAGTCATGTGTTACTTTTCGTTTGGAGTAATAGATGAATACGTAAAAAGGGCAACCGTGAAGTTGGGATTTCAAGTGCGGGTGGAGCGAGCAAATGATAGCACCTACAATCTAGTGTTGAAAGGTAAGCATGTTTATAATTTAATTCTTTTATTTCTAAAGTGCTTCGTTTTTGTGTAGGTAGCCAAGATTTGAGGACATATCTTTTTGAAGAATGGAAGTATGATATGAATCTGGTCGGGTATGAGTGCAAATGATTGGAAGGATATTAAAGAAAGCATTGCATTGACTCATGAGCAATCGAGAAGAGCTTGAAAGCAAGGTTCCAAGCCTCGAAGGAGTCGTGATGCATAGGACTGAGTTTGAAGGCCAAGTGAATGCAATTAACTGTGGAGCAAGATAGATGCATGGACTAGCGTCACAGCGCTACGGAAAAAGCGCTGCAGCGCTTGAAGGAAGCTGCCTAGCACCTAGGCTCTACATTCTAGCGCCTAGGCGCCACCAGGGCCGAACCTGTAGCTCCTAGGCACTACAGACAAGCGCCTAGGCGCTAGCTTTGCCGAAGCTTCAGCGCCAAGGCTCTACTAGACCAGTGCCGCAGCGCGCCGCAGTGCAGATTTTAGAT
This sequence comes from Primulina huaijiensis, assembly GCF_012295235.1. Classification (NCBI taxonomy): domain Eukaryota; kingdom Viridiplantae; phylum Streptophyta; class Magnoliopsida; order Lamiales; family Gesneriaceae; genus Primulina; species Primulina huaijiensis. The sequence goes on from NC_133314.1 coordinate 5,843,049, forward strand.
ATTGAAACCCTAGATTGCGATTTTGTTGTATTTTATTATATAATCCATTGTAAACACGAATTGTAGAGAATTAACATTGAGTTTTAATATATTTTGTGAGTTTTTCTCTTAATTTCAAAGTTTGGCTTTGTATACACCTTTGTGTGTTTCTCAAATCAAAAGTATTAAAGTTTAATACTTTGTGGCGTTTATCGATTGTTCTTCACTCGGATTGTCAAAGACGAGTTCTTTGAAGGTTCGCTTGAGATCGATTTTTATCTTCGTTAATATTTTTTGCTAAGTTCTTCGTAATTTAGAGGTGAATATTACAACATTACTTGTTTTAAAAAGATTCGGACAACATAACCTTTTCTTTGTTTCATCGAATCGAGGGCGTGACTCCATTTTTTAACGTGTTTTCTTTCCATGGTCGAAGAATCGCATCAATTACTCCATCTCACTCAGAAATAGAGGCCATTACAGAGGCTGTAGAATCTGTGGCAGATGAGCGAATGAATGCATTTTTATGTACTCTTTTTCCTTAGGAGGAAATTAAACGAGCGGTCTGTGACATGAACTCGTCTAAAGCACTAGGACCAGATGGTTTTACACCTCTGTTTTACCGGAAATTAAGGCTAGTGGATGGGGAAGACATTACTAAAGCGGTTCTTTCACTTCTCAATGGTCAGGGGGATTTGTCTGAATGGAACATGACACTCATCACTCTTATCCCAAAAATCAATGACCCAGCATCACTGAAGAGTTCGGGTCTATCAGTCTTTGCAAAACTTGTTATAAGATTATTGCTCAAGCGATCACAAACAGATTCAGGCCTTTCTCACAAAAATCATTGATCCTTTCCAAAACGCTTTTATCCCAAGTAGACTAATTATTGGTAATGTTATTGAAGGATTTGAATGCGTACATTGGATGCGTAATAATCGAAATGTGAAATCGAGATTTGCAGCATTGAAGTTGGACATGAGCAAAACTTACGATAAAGTGGAGTGGACTTTTCTTAAATAAATGTTGTTAAAAGTTGGGATATGTAGAGACTTGGGTCAAATTAATAATGAAGTATGTTACGACAGTTTCATATTATTTTACGACAGAATTATCTCAATAAGCTACAGTAGCTCATGTTCTAAAAATGTTAACACTGATTAATTAAATCGAGTTTGGTTTAAAATACTCGAAATAATCCTTCGTGAAGAAAATTGATATAAGGCCGTTAAAGTTTTAGAATTTATGGAGCAGAAAATATAAGTTTTATTTAATTTTAATTCAGATCCAATAATATATTAAATAATACAACAAGACAATTATAAAAGGCTTTTATGTCAAGTGCCCACAATCATTCTGAGCTTTGATTAAAGCCCCACAAGAGCATGACTTTGCCATAGGTTGCTCACCAACCCAAATTCCTATAATAATATATAGGTGGAGTTGAAGGTGTTGGGTTTGATTACCGGTTTGTTTGACTTACTAATTACCCAATATTCCTACCAATAAATTAAGAGTACACTCATTTCCAAATCATTTCCAAGCCCCTTTTTTTATCCACTAAATATTTGTTATATATTATATAATGTGATATTATAATATATAGTATATACTTTTATACTATATTATAAAGAGCGAGCATCTTGTAATAACTTTCATCACTTTGAAATTGCAATTTAGACACTTATTTTTCAATAATTTACTAATTATTATTTTTCCTATTATCTTTTTTTTTTATTTTAAGTCTTATTGTTTTGACTTAATATAAATTAACAAAAAATTTAAAATAAAATAAATTTATGTATTAACTCTAAAAAATATTAATCATAAAACAAATTATACAAATACGCAACGAATGCATCGAAATACTAATATATATTATTAAGTTTGAGCTCCGTTGAGCAATTATTAATTTATGAGACGTAGATCAACTATCAATTATTTTCCCCGGAGATACCATATCCAAAATATTTTTATTCATGTGAAAAAAAAAAACATTTGACTGAAAAAATTTATTTTGAAATAAATACACTTAAAATGCCTGAAAAAATATAACTCTCTTCATACAACCTTATTTTTATAAAAAAAATAACAATTAATAAAGAAAATTCCAAATATACACTTGATAGTAATAAATCATTTAATATAATAACAAGGGAGTGTTTGCAATATACTATTAAAAATGTGATTAAATTTAAAGATCATGAAGAAGTGTGGAAGAATCAGAGGTGAATGGTGTTTGAAAACAAAAGTGAAAAAGTGAAAATAAGACGTGGATAATGTTTATAAATAAGTTATTTTAATATTATTTTTTTTTTACCTAAATCACTTTTGTAGAAGCATAATCAACAACTCACTATATTTTAGATTTCAAATAATACTTTTTTTAATTAGAGTTCGTATTTTCCTTCGGTAATTATAGTTAGCGACTGATTAACGATGGATTATATGTCACTTGATCTGGTCGCAAAGGAGAATTACAATACCTAAAATTTAATATAACTAAAACTTTATTTATATTAATACTTAATATAGAGTTTTTTAATCTTCTGGACATCAAAATCAATCCTTGTTTGATATATATGCTTTTGTGTGACAAGAATTCTTAATTTAATACAATGAAAAATGGAAGAGGTATAAGCCAAGAAAAATAAATAAAATAATTAGGCGAGATTGCCAATAAATGAGCGTGAATTCTTCACTTTTTCCCCTATTCATGATCATCCCATGTTGTTCATACACAATGTCAGTAAAAGTTTAATACCAACATCATTAAATAAAAGGCTGTTGTTCTAACATTATTAAATGCAGTAGAAATTAATAATTAAATTCCGAGTTACCCTTTTTTTTTATTTAATTCTTGAGAATAAAAATTTGATATTAAATTTCACAGTTTCGATCTTGCCGAAATAACCACCCACTCCTCCAACATCTTGAAATAACTACTCAAACAACTGTCACTCGTGGTTCAGTTCACCTTCAAATTTCATCTTTTTTGATTCACTTCAAATCATCATTTGTATATACGTGTGTACATATGAAAATATATGCATATATATATATATATATATATGCAGCTGAAAGAATTTAATAATCCGTGCTTGTTTTCACTTCCTTTTCACCAAGAAAATAGAACTTTCAACTGATCGGGATCACTGTAAAAATATAGGAAAAAATGTTTGATTTTCTCTTCGGATGGAGAAAGGCGTCGAAATGGTGAATGGGGTCTCAAGATTTTGTTCTTTGTTTAAATTTATGGTGATATACGACAGTCTCGAAAAATTCGAAATGATCAAGATTCTGACTAAATTTTCTTTGCTGATGCAGTAAAAGTCTGATAAAAAAGTTGCAATGCCGTGTGAAGCTTGTGACGAACAAGAAGTGCTGGATTGTGAGACAGTTGAGGCAAGATGTGGCTGAGCTGCTCAAGAATGGTCATCCTCAAACTGCCTTTGAAAGGGTAAATATCTCTGCTTTTACATTCGCTGATCTCATGTGAATTTCTTCTTCTCTTTCTCGAAAATTTATCCGCCAACCCTGATATCGATCACTTCACATATTTTCAGTTCTTTGTTGTTAAAGTTTCCTACGATTTTAGATTTTGAAATCCGAATCTCTTGTCGTCTTGACATGTATGGCATGTCCTTGTGTTTCTTGACATGAAGCTAGATGTTGCTCATTGTGTTTAGCTGTAATATTTACATTAATTATATCGAATACTATAAATTAAGTTCGAGGCTATATATTACGAATACATCTTGGTGTATGATCTTTTTAATTTGTATTTATTTATTTTGCCAAAAAAAATAAATATGTTCAGGTTGAGCAGCTTCTCAAGGATCAGAGCATGGTTGAAGTGTATGATCTCGTCGGCAGTTTCAGTGAATTCATAATAATGAATCTTCGATACATCAGAAAACACAAGTATGTATTCATATATTGAATTAAAATTCAGCTACTGCTATACATCACCTATTTTTTTTATACATAATATAATATAATATAGAATGAACAGCCGTTTTTATGACAAATTTTTTGAGAAATTAAATGAAGAAAAAAATTTGATTAGGGACTGTCCAAATGACATCAATGAAGCAGTATCAACTCTAATTTTCACATCAGCAAGACTAGGCGATTTACCGGAGCTCCTAGCGCTTAGGAAGCTGTTTGCAGAACGATATGGTCTCAGTTTTGTTACGGCTTCACTCGAATTACTCCCTGGAAATCTTGTAAACAATCAGGTTTAGCAATCAAGAAATTGCTTTAACACCAGAAACGTTTGTTAATTAGATGAATATAAGTATATATAAGAATTAAGACACACGTAGAACCATACTTGATTTCTTTGATTGCAGATAAAAGAGAATCTTGTTTACACAAAAAAAGTGACTGATGATGTGAAATACAAATTGCTGGATGAAATAGCTAGCAGTTGTGTTGAACCAGGACCCTTGTTTCTTGAATACAAACCATCCGACTCGCTTGAAAACGGGGTAATTTTTCGTGATATTTGTCTTATAATGTCATAAAAGAATCATGTCCATGCAGACAGGACGTGTCATCTCTCTAAAATCTAGGTATCTTGTGACTTGATCAAACTGCAGGAAACCCAAACTAACACTACTCGAATTTCTAGCAATGAGATTCAGACAGGCAAAGCTAATGGAAAAATTTGTAATATCGCGACACAAACGGAAGGAAAGATTGTAAACATTGATTATCAATCTGATAGATTGAGAGAAGATGAGAAAATTTCCCCAAATGCAATCCAGTTATCAGTTCTTGGCGAAAATAAGATACTTGGAAAGCCTTCATATAACGGAAACGACTCATTTTCTTCATCGTCTTCTTCAGAAACCTCATCTAGACTACCTGCGGAAATGATATATCTAGATGACATTGAGGAGTTTGTATCCCCAGCGACCAAGAATGGACGTGTCCAAGATCAGAGGCTATTTATGTTCAAACCATTCGAAATCCCTTTGGAAGGGTCAGCAGAACATGTTAATCATGATGTCATTCCTTTTAAGGGACAAAAGCTTTTGCAGTATGAAAACAATTCAGTATCAAGAAGCTCAAGAATGGTAGAAGAACAGAGCAGAAAAAGAACGAGGCGAAGATCATCGGTTTCTCAAGAAAATAGAAACGTGACAGATGCCGAATGCGAGCTATACTATGGCATCTCTCACGATGCATCAATGGCTCAAAAACACGAATCCTGCTATCATCAAAGAGAAGATAAATACAAGATTTTAATAGATTCATTTGATCATGAAGGAGGAAACAGAGAGAGAAGTTGCTATCTCACAGTCAAGAGCAGCATTAATGTCATAAGGTGTGGCTATGATAGTATGGGATTTGTCTGGAGATGCAATTCCAATTCAAATATCTCCAAGAAATGCTGTTTAGAACATCCCCATTACTTCTATTTTCGAGACAGAAACGAGTCCTTGGAACATATCTCTTCAACACCGAAAACAAAGGATCATCCAATGCAATCTACAAAGGAAGCAAAGACTGATCAGCATAGGCCAGATTTCTGCAAAGATTCTATTAGATGCAAGTTGCGAGGCGAGGCGAGAAACGAGGCTCATTTGCCGTGTTTAAGGGCAATGACTATGCCAAATGCCAGGCCAGTTGAGATTGCTACGGATAACATGTTCAGATCAAACTCATTTCCACTAGATACTCCCCGTTCGTGCCGCCATATCCATCCAAAGCTCCCGGATTATGATGAACTCACCGCGAAGTTCATGGCGCTCAAACGAGAAAACCTTCAACGACGAGCAAGCCAATAATAAAAGTAGTACTGAAGATTAAGGCTGGTGCTGTATTTTATTCCCAGTTCCAAGAACATTATTAGTTTTTATTTTTTTGTTGATTTAATTTATTGAATGATTTGTGTTGTTATTTTCTTTATCAGTAACGAAAAGGGTTGCATGAAAAATTGTTGCCGCTGCATATTGCATGTGACTAGAGATGTAAACGATCCAAAACAAACCAAACAGTATCATGCTTGATCTCGGTTTGTTTAAGATTGTTTGAGGCTCGAGCTCGATTCGAGCTTCTATTATCAGGCTCGAGCTCGGTTTGTATTGAAATTACTGAGCTCGAGAAAAGCTCGTGCTCGGCTCGTTAAAAGCTCGTTTAGCATGTTAATCAAGCCAGACTCGATCTTGATTCACTAATAGCTTGTTTAGCATGTTTAACAAGCCTGGTTTGAGCTCGTCTCGTTTTCGAACTCGATAAGCATAGAATTGAGCTCGAGTTTGAGTTTGAATCGAGCTTGTTCAAAATTATATATATATATATATATATATAAACTAATTTTAAATCAGACATAAAAATATAAATTCATTCATAAATAACCAAAACGACACAAATAAGAGCTAAACAAACATAAATCAGTATATTATTGAACATTCTAAAATCATACATCTAGAATATTTATTATATACATCTAGAATATTCATTATATACTGATATCATCAAAATCATACATCTACAATATTTATTATATACATCTAGAATATTCATTAAATATAGTAGATTGAAGACAGCACATCATTATGAAATGAATTCGACATAATTAACTTAAATTATTAATTAATGTCAAATAGCATATCAATTTAGCATGTAAACTTTTTAATTAACCTTCATAGACTAATAGTAAAGTTACTCAACTTGTATAGGACTTGGTTATATAAATTTTTAGGGAAAAAGAATAAGTTGATGTATTTCTGTTAATTTATTTTATTTATTGTATTTTAAAGAACATTTTAGTATAATGATATGCAAATAAGATTAAAAATGTAATTGTGACTAAATGGTGTGAATTCATTATTTTTTCAAACATGTCTTGTATTCAATTCTTTCCATTGACATTAGTACTAATATTTTTATTTGTCAACTCAACAAATGAGCCAAGCTCAAGCTTACGAGCCACCTAAACGACTCGAGCTCGAGCTTACGAGCCACCTAAACGAGCCGAGCTCGAGCTCGAGCTCGCGAGCCTATTATCGAACATGTTTGCGAACTCACGAGCCGAATATCCTTAGGCTTGAACTTGGTTTGATTAAATTTTCGAGCTCAAAATCGAGCTTGGGCTTGGTTTGATATGATTAACAAACAAATTCGAACGAGCTTTTTATCGAGCCGAGCTTCGAATAGCTCGCAGACAGTTTGGTTACATGTGAGACCCTTATATCTCGTGCAAGAAAATACGTCATTTATGAAAGATGCTTAAAGTAGAATTAATTGTGTTTGGACAAACTTTGGCATGTGATGTGATACTGTTGAATAATTTCACGGGAAAATAGTTGTTTTTCATTAGTTTCTTCGATTTCCCGTTTCGGTTCACTGACTTATCAAAGTTTTGTTTTGATAAATTAACTTTTAATTTTATTTTGGTTCATTCGTTAATGTGGTACTAAAAAATATTGACATGACATAAAAAAAAACACTAATGTGACATCGAAAATTGTCGACTTGTCAGATGCCATGTCAATAATTAGACTAAAATAACTGAAAATTAAAAGTTAGTATATCAAAATCATACTCTGAAATCTTAACAGACCGAAATCCAAAAATAAACAAGTCAATAGACCTAAAAAATCATTTTCCTGAATGATTTTACTAAAATTTAAGTTTACTAAATAAGCCAGATCGTTGGAAAAAATTATTTCACATTAATAAATTCGTTTAATTGATTTGAAATTTTCCCACAAAACAATGAAAGCTAAACCTCTTTAGTCTCAAATTTTACTTTTTTTATATAAAAAAAAAAACCAAACGTAATTATCAAATTTTTTTTTTTTTTTGCAGAAGTAATTATCAATTTGATATGCATGAAAGTTAATTATTACGTTTATATATGCATGTGTTATTTATGGTGTATAAAGCAAGGTTATAGCATACTATTATTTACACATGCAAACTAAGTACAGATTCTTTAGTTTTTTGGAGGAAAAGTCTATATAAACAATTAAAGGAGGAAAAGTCTATATAAACAAATTTATACATTTAATTTTGAAATTTTGTCGGAAGAACAAAATTCTGAAAGTGGTATTTGCTGTTCTAAAATATATCATACAAAAAAAAAAAAAGCAATTATTGTAAATTATACATCTACTACCGTGGAATTCTATTCTTCAATTTATGTACCTTGTCTACCTTTATTAAAGTCAAATATGTTTCACATTTTAGAGAGCTCTCCCTGATATTTTTATTATTTTTTAATTAATCAATGAGATTTTCAAATGGCATTTATCTTGTATCTATATTTGATATTGTATTTAATAAAAATTGTCCACCCACCCTTTTAGTAGCTGAATTTGGTCGGCTTAATTGATTATAACAAACTAAATATCTATATTATTGCATTAAAGTTGAGGGCATATATTAACCATCTAGGAATACTAATATTACACTTTTGTTTTTTGTTTTTTGTTTTAAATTTCAACACACACTTTTATTTTATTTTTTTTTATTTCAACAATTCAAATATCAATTTAGTCCCTCCGTAATTTGTCAAATTTCACTTTAGTCCATCAATAATGATGAAAAAACTGTACACACACGCATCGCGTGTGCAGAGTAACTAATACATATATAATCATGTCAATTTACCTAAAACCTAAAATCAAGAAGAGTAAAATATAACTTCCAATTTCTAATCGACCTATTAACTTCTCATTTTCAGGTCGTGTATGGCAGTTAATTTACTCATGCAGTGCGTGTGCATCGTCTATTTGTTTATTTGTTCGTATGAATCATTTGGAAAAGGAAAGTAGGTTTATGAATTGAGATTAATTCGTATAAAAATCGTTTTTTTAAAAAAAAACTAAAATTTAAAAGCAAGAGTTAATTAATCACGAAGTTTCAATCAGAACATAGCTTTTCAAAACAATTTAATCCAGAGTATTTGAGTACAAAAAAATAATTAAATTTTACATATTATGTTTTCATTCTATTTTCTTTATTCATATATTTTATTTAGAAGAAGAGAAATTTGTTTTGTGTAAGAAAAAGAAGGCACAAATTTGTCAACCTTCACAAAATCGTGTAAAAATTTGACTCGATCAAATCAATAATAATAATAATAATAATAATAATAATAATAATAATAATAATAATAATAATAATAATTGTCGTGCACTTGTCCTCCTCACAACTCACAACCAAACGAACCAAAACCTCAATAATAATTGGGAATCCAAAACTTTGAAAGGTCTCCATTTGAAATTTCCACATCTGTAATATCTAAAATTCTAAAGTCAAAAAATGTGCAACAACAACATCCTCTTTCAGATATTTATTATTACACGTGATGATATATAATTCATGGATATATTTGCGTGCATAATTAATGGATTCACTATATTGATTTTTAGTAGCACCATTAGCTGTTCTCTCATTATATTCTCAGTCTCTGACTTGAGTGTTGGAGGGCTACGTCGAGACACTCTCTCGTTGTCTTCTAACGGTCTCCTTCGTGATTTCAGACCTAGAGTAAATTTGAGGTATGCACTCGGACTAACATCGACTACTAGAATCGGAACCTATGAGTATCATATTCTTTCTAAAATTATGATTTTAGGATGGATTTGAAAATTGACCACGGGATGTCCGAATGAAGAAACTTATACCATTAATTTTGAACACGCGATACATGTATCCATTATTTTAATATATAATATAATTTTTTTTCGTATCTTGAAACTGTAAATCATATTATATTTAACTATAAAATATATTTTTAAATTAAAATAACTATTATTAAATATTAAATTGGGGGGTAAGTGGGGTCTTGAAATTTAATTAAAATAAAAAAAACGATGAGTTGAAGTGGGCGGCGTGGGGCCAAATACCGACAGACGTGCCCATTCAAACCGACTCCCACAGACATTCTCATGTTGGTTGACGCCTTTTTTCGTGTGCCAAAAATATCTAACCGAAAGATGATCCATATTACTTTCGGACATAAAATTTAAGGTTTTACGGCGGACGGTAAAAGTATAATTTTAAACTATACAGTAACTCTAATATTTCGTTTTCGTGCCGTGGACGATTGATTGCTCGTAGGGGTGGCAAAATCCATCACGAGCCGTCAACTCGACACGACCCAACACGAAAAAAATCAGATTCAGATTGAGGTTTTTCTGGTTTAGGTCGGGTTTGGTGGGTTCGGGTTAGTGCAAGTTAGACTGGTTTCGAGTTGGGTCGGGTTGAGTCGTGTGTTGACCCGAAAATTTTTTTTTAAAAAAATACTATATATATGTTTATATATTGTATGTTTGAACAAAATTTATTGTATATTTATATGATAAATTTTCATCATTTAATATTTATTTTGTATATTTTTTATTTTTTTAAAAATTATTTATTTGATTTAGTAAACACACTTTTAATTTTCTACAATCAAACTTTCAAATTTAAATCGAAAATTCTGTTATTATGTGTTTAAATTAAAATATTATTATTATATTTTATTTTTTAGAATTTTTTTCATTAAATTTTTTAAAAAAAAAAATCGGGTTAGACGGGTTGAGTCGGGTTGGAGGTTTTCAGGTTGCTTCGGGTTGAAAAAAAAATTTTGACGGGTTGACACGAAACATGAACCTTTTGTCTCCCGCTATAGGAGATCCCATTTCCGTACCAACTCAAGATATGCTTATCAGACTTTATGTATTAACGAGCGGGAATCGTTAAGAGATTTGTGTAAATAGGTATAATCGATGGAATCGCAGAAACTATCAAAATAAAGAGGTGACAATAATAACTGTAATTATACGAAAGAACCCCTATTTTCTAACCCGATTGACACCCCTAATTACTCGACCCTTGAATTAAAAATTAACGACTGTCTTATAATAGGTTTTTAGATAAACGATTTAACATAAAATATTGGTAGTGTTTTTATTATTTAAAATTATACATAGTGGAATTATAGGAATCCAAAGAAATTTGGTTTGGATTATTGGCACAAATTTCTTACACGCAACCTACCAACAAAGGGTGCTGGTGATAGAACTAATTACAACGAAAGTCATCCAGATTTTACCAAAATAATTGAACTATTTAAAGAAATATGTTACCCAAATTATTCATGTATATTATGACATTCATAAAGATTTTCAACACCCCGATTCGATTTAACATGTAACAATCAACTAGTGAATTAAAAAGTAGGTAAAAATGTAAATTGGTCTCATATAAGTAGACAGTGACGAAGTCGGAAATATGGCTCTGCTCATACTGGAATTTTAAACTCTAAAATCTTTTAATATTTTAAATTGATCTACCCGAACTAATATCATATTATTCCAGTTTAGGTTTAACTTATAAGAAGTTTCAAAAACTAATTGCATGATTTACTGTATGATTATAATCTATAGTATGCTTTGAATCGAAAAGTATCAAACATCCGTAGAAAGTAAGCTACAAATATCATTTTCCCTCGTTTCACTTATTAAACAACGAGACGATAATATTTTCATATACATTTATAATAATATAAATTATTATTATATTTTTAAAAATTACATATGCAAATTATATATAAAAGAAATTTATTTCTAATAAACATGCATAGTTTTAACACTCAAAGTTTTTAGTTAGTGATGATGTACTCAATATATATATCATACAAATTTATGTGAGACTGCTCCCCTGGTTAATTTGTGATAAATTTGTATGACCTGACTTGATATATGAAAAATATTAATTTTAGGTATAAATCAGGTCGATCTGTCTCAAGAATTTAGATCTTTGAGAGGTCTCACATACCCATATATATGCATATACAAGGGTGAATCCAAGATTTTATGTTTGGAGGTCGCATACTAAGTGATGGAAGTGTGCGACGGTGCCGAAGTTGCCAATTTCTAGTGGTGGTCGTCAAATTCGCTTTTCAAACTTGTGGTATATGCGTTGATTTCTTAAAATTACTTTCTATTTAGGTGTAAGAAATGTAGAAAGGAAAAAAAAATTGAGAATTAGATGACACAAACTTTGATTGTAAATGTAAAAAAGGAAGGGATCTCACCACCAATAAATATATATAGACACATGCGAACACTAGGAAGAAACATTATTAATTTTTTTTCATTCTCTTTTTAAATGTTTCTTTTACATTTTATTTTTAAAGATTTAAATTAAAGTCCAAAAAATATTTTTCTACTAATTTTTATATCATTTTCAGTACCAAAAAAATGAGAAAAAAATTAAATTTAAAAATTTTGGTTTTGGAGATGTTCACATTTAACGTCAATAATCAAAAAAACGAAAGTTTAGTCACATCAACAAAAACCCAATTTGAGCCGAGATTAAAATGTGCGTCAAATAAACCCAAAAGAGACAAATAAATAACGATTTAAAAAACAAACTTGAAAACACAAAGGTCCAATTTGAGCTCAATAAATAATAAATAAAGACTAAAATTGATGTCCACTAAGCTCAACAAAAACAAATAAATTAAAATTTAAAAACAAACTTCGAAATGATAACCAGAGGCATTGAACTTGTACCTCAAGCATAGAAAACGAGTGCCCTAAAATCTAAGCTACATCCTTGAGCATTAAGTTTGACTTAACTTATTCATTAATATATAAACTTAAAAACAATAATATAAGATAATAAGACTTTTTTTATATAAAAATAAAAAATAAAAAAATATAAAACCATCACACACACACATATACGTCTCTTGTGAGAGGGGTANGTATACGGTTATTTTAAGTATGGAAGGATATCATGACCAAACCAGTTGACCTAACTTTACCAATGTAGTTCTAGCGATTTATTAAGTGGGTTGCGTTGACTTATTAAAATTTGATATAAATAATAAAAAATACGCACACAACGAAATGAAAGATTCCACTTCAACATTCCAAAGTGTAATCACTACTTCACAAGACGGTATCAATATGGGTGTTAAAGTAATTAGTTTGGTGGGATTATTAATTTAATATTATTTTAATAAATAAATAAATAATATCATTTTTATGTTCAAATATTCTATTTAAAGTTTAAAAAATCATACTCGAACAAGAGATCTTGTGACTTTCCAGATTCGATAATTATCTACACTGTACTAATAGTGATATTTTCAGTGTACTTATGTTTTTACTTAAACGCACATAGAGAAACTTCTCAGAAGTCTCCATCTTAAAATTGTTCCAAGTCAAGTACGTTTAACTTTGGAGTTTTTAAGTAATGAGCTCCCGAAAAGAAAGTAAACATTGCTGATATGAGTAGATCCTATCAATTTTTTTTAAGATCTCCTCAACTATATAATCTCTTTCCTTCACAATCCTAGAATCTCTCTTATTCCAGTGTAGGATCGGTTCATTAATATGCTCTTTCACCTAGAAGAATGTCAGGAGTCGCTTTCTCTTTGTCCGTGCAACATTGGCACCGACGATCACTCCCCATCTTCTTCGGCCTCCAGCGTCACATGACCCACCTTCGAATTGCTCAAGGTAAAGCAGAGTTAAATTTGGAGTTTCTAAGTGACGAGCTCCCAAAAATAAGGTACATCTTGTTGATATAAGTAAATTTGCTTGAACAAGCTCGAATGCGTTCCACGCATTAGGGACTATGTCGTTCTCCACGTCTATGTAAGGAATTGCTTACATATCAAATTTTTTTAATCAGTTCTCGACTATATAGTCTCATTCTTGCACATCCTTTGAATTCTTCTCATTCAAGTGTGTAAACAGTTCATTCATGTTTTCTTTTGTCTAGAAACCTACCTGCTGTCTATACAACCTCTTGGCATCGGCGACCACTCCCCGTCTTGTTCGGCCCCAGGTGTCATAAGCTATTTTTCATTTAAGACTTTTGCATTCATAAATCTTAGAAAATATTACAATTTTGGTCATCCATGTTTCATATTTTAATGTTAGTTATCTTTGTTTTTTGACAATTCTTTTTTCATTCATCGCTAATATGTAACTGACATGGTTGATATCATGGTAGCGAATGTTGTCTGTGTGCCAAAAATGAAAGCCTGATGAAATTTTTATTGGAGTACCGTTTTTTCGCACTCAAGACGCATCAAAAGTCTAAAAATTTTAGTTTTGACATCAAAAAATTCCTTGAACATAATATGATTTTAAAAATTCATAAAGTGTTTAGATCTGTTTACCTTTATATATTTAACATCGGCTCCGACTATTCTGGTTTTTAAGCGGATATAGAACTTCTTGTAATTCTTTATGAACGAATCTCCCATTTGATCGTCTAATCAGGTCCACGATCGAAGACTGGATTCATTGTTTAAATCTCACTAGAGATCTTAAACAATTTTGTTACGGGAATAGATTGCTTGAATTTCAGAAAACCAGCGGCGATACGACCGTGGAAGAACTGAACTGACGGATGCTCTAACTGATCAAATCAGTTTGAAAACAGTAGTTAATCAGTTAAATACACAAGATATGTTTATGGATGTTCGGAGACTTCAACTGTTCCTACGTCACCCCTTCTACCACCTCGGGTAGGATCCGCTAGAAGACTTCGATTTATACAACTACTTTTACAAACCCACCCAGCTTAGAACTTATACACTGCGTAACTGAACTCCTAGTCTAGACTGGCAGCACCTTCCAGCCAACACTTCTTTATCGTCTATGTGAGAAATACTACATACACAAGTTTAACGTCTTTGTGCAAGACTGTGTTTTGGGTGATGGTGAGAGCTCGTGTGTGAGAACTGAACAAAAGTGTTCTCACACACTGAGGGAAGAAGCTTCTAAACTAAGCTGATAACACGTTGAAGTGTTCCGTCGAATCTGTGATGATTGCTTCTTCAAAGCTGATAAGCATTAAGCGTGCCCTTTTCTTTTTACCACACTCTCTTTGGTTCTATCTGTGTCTTTCCGTCTCCAATGATTTTCTCTTTATATAGGCGGGAAACTGATCGTATAGTAAGACTCAATTATTGTATCAGTTGCATCTTGAATTCTCTCCTTGGACTTTGTGTCTCGACTTTACGACAGTCCTTCTAGAACGTTTGTCTTTAATGCTCTAATGCAACGTCCATTATTGTCTTTTGACTGGACAATTACTTTGTACCTTTGTGTATAGTTGGAATCCACTGAATGAGCTTATCTTCATCTACAACTGAAAGATTCTTAACTGACGCTTCGAACTAGTCAGCTGAACTGATCTTCAGTTGGGCTAATGAAATCAGTTGACTCGTCAGTTGAATTGATTTCACTCTTGTTCAGTTGAACTATCAGCTGGACTTCTTCATCAGCTGAACACTACTTCGGCTGGCCAGGCTTCTGAGTTTCTTCTGCTGATCCACCTATCAACTGGACGATCAGCTGAACTGCTCATTTGGCATATCAGTTCGCCTGATTCAGTTTGTGCGAACAGTTGAATCTTCAGTTTGCGATTTAGATTCCTCAAACTGATCCTAGCTTCTGCACATTTAAGGGTAAATCATTAGTAACACAAAATGACAAGTTTTGTTAACATCAAAATTAAGATTGCGAACTTGAAAAATTCCAACAAATATTATTATTATTTAATTAGTATATTTTAAATTTATTAAATAAATAATTGTGAAATCATTATAACTCTGATCGACGATCAGAGAGCGTCGATGTATCGATAGTACAAATCTTATTCATATAATGAAAACTGAAAATTTCGAAGAACAAAATTTCTAGTGATCCATTTTTGGCACCTTCCAATTTTTTTAACTCATTCACCAAAATAGACAGTGTTAACAAAACAGACAGTTTCACTCTTCTCGCTTAATTAGCAGTTAAGCTAACTTCAAAGCATTTCAATACATGGAATCCACTTATAAACTCATTTACAAGCAATCTATTTGATATCCATCAAACTACAGTTGTTAAATTCAACTCTTTGAACTTGACAATCTCAACGAGAACACATAATCTGATACTTGTGTGGCTCTCAATAGTTTAGGATACAGCTTGCCGTGAGTTCACAACTACATATGATTCAGAATAAAATTTAATTTTTTAAGCTTACCCTAATTAGCTTCATTATTTTCATCAATATATTGATCAAGGATATTAGAACTCAAATCTGATTACACCTATCAGATCATGGTAAGAGCGTCTAGTAGCATAGCCTCATGATTTCCTAAGTTATGGATAGCGTACAATACAATATCTTCAACTCATATATCTCGATCGAATATACAACCATTGGTATATCGAGAGTTGCAAATAAATTCAATAATGATGTGATATATTTCTGAGTAATAACAGCTACATGGTATATGCAACTGAGGAAACATATTTTCAAAATGGACATGTCTTGCTCTGGTTAGATATTCCTTACACTATTAACTCATCAGATCACATAGGATATCTTCACCTATAGGCAAATGGTGAATGTCCGACTACAATGTATTTGCTTCTATGTATTTCAAAACCACACCAAAACTCGCTACTGATGATCCTCTATGAAGACGTTACACGGATCAAAGTGTATGCTAGTACGTATAGCCTATACGTTGTCCTGGGTCAAATAACTAATAGTGTACAACCATAACCACATACTATTTCACTCGATAAGTGATAATCACTTGGACAGTTTGAGATAGTGTTGTTCAGTGCATCATCAAATGATCATTCATCTGTATGAATGAACATCTCCATGCATTTATAAATGAAAAATATCGTTTACATCACAGATGCTAGTCTCAAGCTCAAGCGACATGTAAGGTCAAAATGCAATAACGTAATTCAACTGCATGCAAATCTAGGGAAAATGAAAAATGCCTAATTAAATCATTTTAATTGAATTCATTAAATATGATAGGCATGTTTACATGTTTAAAATGTAATTTTATATTCTAATACATAAAACTGTGTTTTAAAGATTATTCGAGACGTGATTGAGGAACGGAGACCGGGGACCATAAAAGGGAAAATATTTTTATTAAATGATTATTTTTAATTATTTAATATATGATATATTTTAAATTGTATTTTCGAAAATGGTGCTTGTTGAGATTTTTTGCACGATGAATCGTTTTTTAAACCGGTAATCGAATTTTGACGAAAACATGAACTTTTTAGGAACTCGACTAATATTTTCAAAAAATTTCCTAAACGAAATAATTTTCCTACATTTTAATGGGCCTATTGAACCTATGTTATTGGGCTTAAACTTGTATCATATTATTATATACCAAAGCCTTGGAATTTTCTAAAACCTAAACACTCAAACTCACGCTCAAACACATCAAGATACCTATGGTTTTTTTCCCTCAAACTCACGCCACACACACTCAAGGTTCGAAAGCTTCAACGCCACTTTTCGAAGGAAAAGCACAGCAAGCTTCCTACCCGTCTCTCCGCCAACGTCCCTCACGTTAAGGATTGTTTTCGTGCATGAAATACGCAAAGACATGCCTTAATCTTCCTTCAATCATCGTTTATACCATACTACATGTGTTATACATGATTGCATGAAAAACATGAACTTCTCTTATATATTTTCGTTTTTATGGCTTGTACATGATAAAACATTGGTTTTCTTGCTTCTAAATTCATGGTTATGATGCACAAAGGAGCTGTCATGGTAGGGCCATTAAAAGAGACAAATTTCAGTAGGTTTAAGATCCCCTAGATGCATGTTTAAGGGCTGGACGCGAGCTAGGAGAGGGTTGCATGATTTTTGAATTTTCTCAAAATCTAGGGCTCGGCTTGGGCTTCCTAGAAGGGCACGGCCACTAGCTGCCATAGCGACGTGTTCAAGTGTCCTAAGAGGGTCTAGTCATGGTCCTAGATGGGCTAAGGGGCACCTGGTGTGAGGATAAGGGTTGTTGTTGCTAGGTGGAGTCGCGGGAGTTCGTGTAGGCTCAGGTGAGGGATGTGCATGCTTGGGTTGCTATGTCTAGTCCAATAGGCTCTAAGAGGTTCGGTTAGAGCGTCTAGTAGCATAGTCCCATGGTTTCCTAAGTTATGGATAGCGTACAATACAATCTCTTCAACTCATATATCTCGATCGAATATACAACCATTGGTATATCGAGAGTTGCAAATAAGTTCAATAATGTTGTGACATATTTTTGAGTAATAACAGCTGCATGGTATGTGCAACTGAGGAAACATATTTTCAAAATGGACATGTCTTACTCTGACCAGATATTCCTTACACTATTAACTCATCAGATCACATAGGATATCTTCACCTATAGGCAAATGGTGAATCTCCGACTACAATGTATTTTCTTTTATGTATTTCAAAACTACAACAAAACTCGCCACTGATGATCGTCAATGAAGACGTTACACGGATCAAAGTGTATACTAGTACGTAGAGCTTCTACGTTGTCCCAGTTCAAATGACTAATATTGTACAACCATAACCACATACTATTTCACTCGATAAGTGATAACCACTTGGATAGCCCGAGAGAGGGTTGTTCAGTGCTTCATCAAATGATCATTCATCTTTATGAATGAACATCTCCATGATTTTACCAATGAAACATGTCGTTTACATCACATATGCTAGTCTCAAGTTCAAGCGACATGTAAAGTGCAAAATGCAATAACGTAATTCAACAGCATTCATATCTAGGAAAAATGAAAATTGCCTAATTAAATCATTTTAATTGCATTCATTAAATATGGTAGGCATGTTTACATGTTTAAAATGTAATTTTCTATTAGAATGCATAAAACTGTGTTTTAAAGATTAATCGAGACGCGATTGAGAAACGGAGACCGGAGACCATAAAAGGGAAAATATTTTTATTAAATGATTATTTTTAATTATTTAATATATGATATATTTTAAATTGTATTTTCGAAAATAGTGCTTGTTGAGATTTTTTACACGATGAATCGTATTTTAAACTAGTAATCGAATTTTGACGAAAACATGAACTTTTTAGGAACTCGACTATAATTTTCAAAAACTTTCCTAAACGAATTAATTTTCCTACATTTTAATGGGCCTATTGAACCTAAGTTATTGGGCTTAAACTTGTATCATATTATTATATACCAAAGCTTTGGAATTTTCTAAAACCTAAACACTCAAACTCACGCTCAAACACATCAAGAGACCTATGGTTTTTCTTTTCTCAAACTCACGCCACACACACTCAAGGTTTGAAAGCTTCCACGCCACTTTTCGAAGGAAAAACACAGCAAGCTTCCTCCCCATCTCTCCGCCAACGTCCCTCACGTTAAAGATTGTTTTCGTGCGTGATATACGCAAAGACATGACTTAATATTCCTTTACTCATCGTTTATACCATACTACGTGTGTTATACATGATTGCATGAAAAACATGATCTTCTCTTATATATTTTCGTTTTTATGGCTTGTACATGATAAAACATTAGTTTTCTTGCTTCTAAATTCATGGTTATAATGCACAAAGGGGCTGCCATTGTAGTGCCATTGAAAGGGACAAATTTCAGTAGATTTAAGAGCCTCTAGATGCATATTTAAGGGCTGGACGCGAGCTAGGAGAGGGTTGCACGATTTTTGAATTTTCTCAAAATCTAGGGCTCGGCTTGGGCTTCCTAGAAGGGCACGGCCACTAGCTGCCGTAGGGACGTGTTCAAGGGTCCTAAGAAGGTCTATTCATGGTCCTAGATGGGCTAAGGGGCACCTGGTGTGAGGAGAAGGGTTGTCGTTGCTAGGTGGAGTCGCGCGCGTTCGTGTAGGCTCTGGTGAGGGATGTGCATGCTTAGGTTGCTATGTCTAGTCCAGTAGGCTCTAAGAGATTCGGTTAGGGTCCCAGTAAGGTCAGCTAGAGCCTGGTTGGGTTGCCCAAGGGATAGGGTCGAACCAAGTTAGGGTTTTCGAATTAGTGCAGGAATTTCCAGCAGGTATCTAGGCTTGATCAAGGGTTTTAATTGGCTTGATTTGTGTTGCATAGGGTATGGTTAAGTGTTAATAAGCTATAATTCAAGTTTGGTAAGGTTTGGTTAAGTTTCGAGTTGATTCGGGTTAAAACCAGGAAGTAGGTTTAAGTTTTAAAACGAAGTGGGAAAATAGCCGAGGAGCTTAAGTTTATGTCTAAAAAATGACTATGGGTGTATTTTAAGGCGTTAAATTATGTTTGGATGGATTCAGGTCGTCGTTTTAAGATCTAAGGGTAAATTGGGAAAATTAGGGTTTCAGTGACAAAATGGTCATTTTACACCTGAAAAATGTTAGACGTCCTGGCAGTGCCCTGAATGCTGTAATGAATATTGAAATGTTTATTTTAAAAGATCATGGGATTTTATGATGAAAAACGATAATGCTAAAGGACATGTTGCATGCTTGGTTTAAGAAAAAAATTATATATATGCATGAATTTTTATAAGTGATGAATATAATGAAATGTTGAAGGAGGTGACTTGATTATGACTAATATGAAAGGATATGATGATATGTAAGGCCAAGGCTCGGTTGACGGGTGATAGTGTTACTGATGTCCTCGCCGACTGGTACCATGGTTATACGTAGATGGATCTGTCGATCAAAGCTGAAACGAAAATCACAATTAATGATCTAACTTTAATTAAAGGGAATCGTATACGTATATGATGAAAGGAAAAAAGATATGATGAAAGGAAAAAGAATTTAAAGTTATGCATGTTCATGAAAAGCTATTTTATTAAAAGTATCTTTCGATGTTGATTGTGAATGTATATGTATTACTTGTTATTATGATTAAGATTTGCTGAGTCAATAGACTCACTAGGTGTGAATGATGCAGGAGATCATGATTTTGTTGATGATGGAGGACTTTATGGTTGAACTAATTGGGCTGATGGTACACATAACCTGATGACCTTTGTAAGTTTTCCGCATTAAGATTACTTTAAAAATTTTATGACTTTTAATGTTTTTGAGAGGTTTTGAGAAGAGTTAAGAGTTTTTGCTATTTTGAAAATGTTAGTTTTAGATTTGGTTTGACAGTTTACAATTTTATGTTTTGCACTGCGTTTCAGATTTTTAAATATAGGTTAATTTATTTATTTTAAATGGAAATATTATATACATGTAAATGAATGATTTTTCGACCAAAAGCTTTTAAAAAAAATCTACTATAGTTTCAAGAAAAATGAGTAGTAGATGTTTCACGAAATTTATCCTTATTTTAGGTGGCTGATTGACTAGAACCTGTTTAGAATATGCGGTACACTTCCTAATGAGTTTCATGATCTTACGTTGAGAGGCGGACTTCATGGTACCTATAATATATTCAAGAACTTTATCTTTGTAGCTTGCACGAGTATACAGATAAAGTAAATACATAATTGGATAAAACGATAAAATATTACTAAAATAAAGATTATTTTTATATAAGAGTCAGATAAAGTCCAAGCAACAAGTTGGCTCACTGGACACGTACTCTAACAATTTTGATAGAATTATGTTCGGACCGATGAATTTTATTTATAATAAAGGATTTTGTTAAAAAACAATTTCGATTTTAAATTTTGAAGAATAAAAATCTCATATAGATTTAAATCACATCACAATTTCACAATGATATTTCTAACACAAAAACCCATGTGAGACCGTCTCACGATTTAATTTTGTGAGACATATTTGCTACCGAATCGACCCATGAAAACATATTATTTTTTATGCAAAAGTATCATTTCCACTCTAAATATGGATCAAGTCGACCTACCTCACTAAAAAAATATATAAAATCGACTCATACAAGACATACTGTATTTCGAAATATAAATGGTATTATGTTTATCATGCTGATACACAAAGTTTTTTTTTATGTTTACCAATTGAATTATTCTAATTTTGTAATGAACTCGGTGGAGTCATCCATTTTTGTAAATAAAAGGAAAATTATTAAGTCTTTTTTTAACTCAAAAGAATTTATAGATGTATGTAAAAAAAAAAGTATAGATGTATTATAAATACTAGTAAAAGATGCACACGTATTGCATGTGTTATTATTATTTTTACTTTGATCAAATAATACTAAACAATTAACACGAAATTATTTTCAATTTGGAAGAGTTGTTCGATTTAAAAATTAAGTTTTGTTTAGATTTTTTCTATGTAAAATATGGATTGACTTGAGTAGGTTTTTAGTGGGGTAAGAAGGGTAATTATGGAATTAAATACCTTAGAGGACCGACGTGACGCTACTACCAATTAAAGGCGGGTTTCTTTTATAAAATGAAAATTTTAAAAAATAAATAAATTTCATGACATACAAATATTCGGATCAAATTTTATGCTACATCTTATGTTATATCTATAAATTGAGATAAGCGAGTATTATATCGTTTGCACTATTATGTCGTACAACCATTCGAATTTAAATTATGTAAAGATTATATGGTAATTCTAATATATATTTTTTGTTTTTTAAGCATGCATAGGTGAGAGATGTAAATGTTTAAAAAAAATTTAATAATGGACAAACATAATTTTTATTAAATACTTTGAATTAGGAAAATACATCAGAAAATGATAAATATTAATGAACATTGATTTTTATATTAAACATTTAAAATTCATCACGATCAACTAAAATATATTCAGAATATCCTATATGTTTCTTGGAGCTAAATCTTTCAAATTTGTCTACGACTCCAACGATCCTATTGTTTTCTTTCGCAGCAATCCTACTTTGTAGGCAAGTTAGCATGAAAAGAGTTTTAGGATTTAAATTCGTTCTTTTTTTGGCCAATGATTCTACTAAATGTTGAAAAAGCTGATTCGCTAAGACTGGATAAAATTGCGATTTAACTTTCAACCATTCTAGAGTGTAGATATTTAGTGGAGTTTGAAAATACTGGCTTAAATAGATCTGGATTTCATTATAGTTTGTCGTCGTAACCGATTTTTCTTTGAACTGTTGTCGTTTCAAAATTTTAAAGAAGTTAATTGCTCCCAGTTTGTCTTTTCCTATCGGCCATTCCTCCGGCTGCTTACTCGATCCACTTTGTTCGTTAACGTAAAATTCAAACAATTACTGTAGAGAATGCATAATTGACTTCTTTTGATCGTCAACATTTTTCTTAAGAAATTTAACATAATATTCAAACAATATATCTTACTCACCTTGAATTTGATTAAGATTAAGTAAAGTTGTTAAGACATGCACAATTGGGATATTCTCCAAATATTTTAAAAAGATCTTATATTCTTAAAACAAAAACAATGATAACAACCACATCTCGATATTCAATGAATTTTAAAATATATTGAAAAGCATAGGTAGAAAAATAAGTGCAATAATTTAATGCCATATAAATTTTCTTTTCTCTTTAAAAATTTCCAACTATGAAACATGGTTACTCAATATATTCCAATCAAATTCGGTCAATATTAAAGATTATGTTGCAACATTGTTGTAATATGGAGTAATTAAATATTTAAAAGGTAACAAAGTACCAAGCAATCTATGATACAAATAATTTCACTGATTTTCAACAAAAAATAATTGTTTTTAATTTAATCCGTTAGAAATTAAATTACTAGTTGTTTCCAATCAAGACCATATCTTCTTTTAAATAATAATTTTCTAAATAATTTGAATTTTTCTATAGTAGTAGCCATGCGATCATTAAATGCAAATTTAAGACGTTGATGATAGGACATGCATATATAACATGAAACAAATTGCTACTAAAACTGATATTAATGAATCTTTAAGGTATTTAATCAAAAAATTATTGGCACTCGCATTATCGAATTTGATCAACATTATTTTCATTTGTATGTCAGAGTAGAGCAATATTTAAAACATATTTAACTATAGTAGTTATCTGGTGCGTGATGATTCTAATTTATTTAAAGATAATTTTTTTTTTGCATAGTCCAAGTTTCATCAATCCAATGACATGTAACAATAAAATAAGATTCAAATTTCACATTAGTATAAATATCATTTATCAAACTAACCGTTAGAATCAAACGCTTATTGCTAGACCAAAAGATATAGTTGTTAGCCAAGACGCAACTTTATTATATTATATTAGTGGCAGCGCAGTGTGCACATATTTGAGTGCCAATGGATCGGGCTCTTAGGTATATGAGTCCATAAAGATGCATGTTTATCTGATGATATTGTATCATATTTCTAAAAAATCAGTTTTACTATTTCCATACCACAGGTCTGTCTCCAGCAAAAACAATATTAGACGTTAAGATCTTGCGCCACTTTTTTACGGTCCACCCAGCCAACTAAATAAAGCGACATGACGTCAGCAGCTAGATGTACGAGAACTTCTTAGAAAGTCATTCATCCCAGTTTTACGCTTATTCATGCATGTTTCATCCAACATTTCTATTAATAAGTATATAAATAGGCTTTTTGAGAGCTTGAACTCATGACCTCACTTTGATATCAGTTGTTAGAATCAAACGCTTACAACTAGATTTGAAGTTATAGTTGTTAGTTAAGACGCAACTTTATATCTTTATACTCGTGATAGCGCATAGTGCACCTACTTGGGTATTAATAAGTTAGGATGTTAGGACCATGAGTCCGGAGAGAAGAGGGTATCTTCTGGTGTTCTCTTGTATCTCTTAAAAATCAGTTTTACATGTGACGAACCGTACTTTTAAATTACTTAAAATTTGCGGAAAAACTAAAAATTTTCTTAAATACAAATAACTTTCAAAGTGTGATCACAATTAAACTGTCCATCCAAAAGTATTTGCGATACAAGAGCTCACAAATAAATTTTGCTAAAGAAAATACTTGTTTAAACATCGTAAGCCAAAACGTGAAATCAGAGTATTAAAATTTTCATGCTTAAAAACTTAAAAACATAAAACATGGAGTGTCCTCGGGTCTAGCGTCCTGCTCAGTCCAAGCCTGCTCCTTGGTCCTCACCCCGCGTCTCCTCAAAGTCATCCTCACCTGCATCGATCAAGTCTAGTGAGTCTAAAGACTCAACACGTATAAGTTGGAAGGTAGCAAGTACTACATAATAAAATCACATGCATCTTCAAAATAGGACGTACATACTAGAAAATGAACTTGAACTTGACAACATGAACATACTTGGAACTTGAACATAATAGCGTAACATAGATGTGCCATGGTCATAAAACTTTCGTAAACATACATGCATCTTACATACTTGGGCATACATAACATAATTTTGCGTAGAGGCATGTTTCAAAGCAAGTGATCCATACATAAAATTGCCTGATCAGACTAAACCACAGTACTGGGCTGACAGGAAAGATTCACTGCCACATACATGAGATCCCCGTTCATAATTTAACGGGTGGATTGGTCCCTGGTCATGCTTCACCTCTTTCCAATCCTGATCTAAACACGGTCATGCTTTACCGGGGTGAAGAGGTCTTCGGCCACGTTCACCGACTTCCGAACCCGTTCATAGTTGTAGAGGTCTCCGGACACGTTCTCCGGCTTCCAAACCCGTTCATAATTTGGTCACAAGACATTTAGCATACCTCAAAAACTTAAAAGTATTTTTTTTTGCACGTAGAACATACTTACTTGGCGTTGAGGGATTCGTTGGATCTCGCCTGGGGTCACTGCTGCAACATACTAACATGAGTTCGAATACTTAACTTTCATAACTTAGACGTAGGTACTCGAGCTCACCACCGAAGTAAATAAATAGCTTATGACATTCTAGTTCGCTCGGGACTTGACCTCGTTTAATCATCGTACTAAACCATGACATAAAACCCCAAAGCAATCAAACCTAGGAGTGAATCCTAAGATATGCCCAAAAACACAGTACACGGACCCCGTGCCTGGATCGGTGTAAGGGTCCGTGTACATACTGTAAGGACATACTCAAAAAGAAGGAGGGGCACGGACCCCGTGTCAAGGTCCGTCAAAGGGTCCGTGTAGGCTCGGTTGGCTGATACTACGAAGGAAACAAGGGCACGGACCCAGTATAAGGCTTCGTGTAAGGGTCTGTGTAGCCTCGAATGTTCGAACCTGCAGGAAAATTCTTACACGACGCATATTTCTCCCAACTAAACCGAATAGACTAAGAATCGACACTTTGAGACCATCCTAGGACACTAAGGTATTGACTCCAACCCGTGCAAACCATCAAAATTGTCCCCAACCTCGGCAACCAACAACCAAACGTCACAACCCGAAATTCAACACCATTTTATTCCTAAGACCCAATTACTTCCCAAGCCAATCCCGACTCGAAACGAGACATCAATTGGTGCCTAAAAATATCCCACATAGTGACTCAACGCAGTAGTATCGTCCCGACGATGCCCAATGAAGCCTGCAACACAAAAACTTCAAGAATGCATCAATAACATAATTTTCAGAAAAAACGCAGTTTGAGCAGTCTCACAAAAGCGATCGTAACTCACTCATTTTTTATCCAAAAATTTTGAATTTTATATCAAATCGAAGGTATCAAAAAGTTATACATTTCATATGTTAAACGTTTTCCCAAATTCTTGACCGAAAAATCGCAGTAATTCAAAATACAGTGAAAAACGAAATTTCAGATCTAAAAATCGTTTCAAAACTGATCCGACAAATTTTTCGCTCAAAATTGCACATCATACCTGGATTTTCACACATAAAAACATCGCAACACATACTATGACATGATCGACGCAGGAAAAATAGAATATATGTGCCTCTTGTTATGAAAATTTTACCGAACCGGCGATACTGAAGCGGAACGAGTGCGAGGCTTGATCCGGGGCGATTAGTGGCTCGATTTTTACAACAAATTCAACAAAAATATGCTGGAATCTGAAGAAGAGGGGCCGACTGCTCTCTAGATCAAGAACCCTAGGTTTTCTTTTCAAAAGATGAAAATGGGATACAAACATGTGTGTGTGTGATATACGTGTGTGTGTGTGTGTTAGGATAGTAATTAAGGGAATCGATTTGCTTAATTACCCATTTAACAACTAATTAAAACATAACCCTCCCTTAACTTCAAATAAAAATCCATTAATTTAAAAATAAAAATGTACAAGTGAAAATTCTTTAAAACTTAAAGTCACAAAATCACCTAATAATCAAATTAGGCTTTAAAATGCTAGAAATTAAATAAAACATTTAAAATGTTCCATCCTAAACTTAAAATAAAATACCGCATTAAAATTTTGCCAAAAATCGTCGCCGGTCTTTTCCTCGATCTCGCCTCGAATAATCGCCTGAAACATGAAACTCGAAAAACATTTTAACGTACATCACATAACATAATTAATTTAAAATAATGCATTTAAATAAATCATGCATAGCCAAAACTCATTTGAATTTAAATAAATCAATTAAATAATTGCATGGGTTTTACGTGTACTGAATTTTGGGCTCTACATTACCCTTTATCTATTGTCGACTATTTCCCTAGTAGAGAAAGTATTACTTGTTATGATCTGGCGTCATTCTTTTACAATCCACCTAGCAAGCCAGATCAAGCGACGCAACATCAGAAACTTGATACATGAAAAATTCTCAGGAGGCCACCCATCACTGTACTAATCTCACTCATTCACGTTTATTTTAACACTAACTCTATAAGTAATACTCGAAAGATGTGAAATTAATGGCTCTTTGTATTGCTTATACGTATCAAACAATATTACTTAAGTATGTGCCTAGAAACATTGTACAATCCAGATTAAATAGTACTAGTAAATTCAATAAAACCTTCTTATTTATCTATTGAAGAGGGTTGGCGAAATTTCACAACAAATTTAACAATGAATCTTTGATAAATATAATTTTTAACTGTTAAACTATTAGCAGTCAAATGACTAATTTGATTTTGGTTGGTTATCTACATAGCAACTGTAGAGTATCATGGTCAAATTTATGTACTTTGACCAAATGTTTTTCAAAGTTCCGGTACCACCGACACCACCTCCCATTTTGAAAGAATATCTAGTTTTGCAAATTTTGCACACGACAAAAAAGTTGCTTGTACCCGATTTTTGTTTAATTTCTAATTGATCCCAAATTTCTTTTATTTGCTCGGCTTTTCATTGTGGGCGTCTTCATCTTGTTGCTTTCTGGGCAGGCGACTATATCCGAAAATGAAAGAGATCAATTTTAGGTGTTCTAATACGCAACGGGAGTTCAAAATTTTATTTTCAAGAAGAAAATTGAAAACCTCTACTAAGATGTGTAGCAAATACAAAAACACAAAATGTCATACATAGGGTGTTTAAAAGAAATTTTACCTATCAATCTCAAAGATTGATGTTTGGCTCCAACTAAAGTGTAAACACCTTAGCTGTTCAAAGGATGACCTAATCTACAAGCTTCCTTACTTCAAATTAGGCCCACCACCAACAAGGAAGATCTAATGAAGAAAGTTTCGGCCATGGTGGAGTAAAAATGAGGTTGGAAGACTTTTCTTGGCCCTTGAAAAAGTTGACTTAAGCATGTGCATGCCATGCCTTGGTTATACAAAAAGTTGTCTCCCAACCTTTCATCTCCCATGCATGCAATCTATTTGTGCTTGTAACAATTACAAGGCCCATGGACTTTTATTTAAATGTCTCAAATATATTTGAGCCCAATTAAACTTTTCTTGAAGTTACTCAAGCCCACTAGTTAAATAATTATTTCTAATTGGGCTCTACAAGGCCTACTGTTATTTAATTAATTCAACACTTGAATTAATATAATTATTTGACTCTACTAGGCCAACTAATGTTTAATTAATTCAACACTTGAATTAATTTAATTAAGTCCACAATAATGTTTATGAAAATCACAATTTTCAAATACATTATTCATTTGGCCAACTTTTAATTTAGGAACACATTCATAAATTAAAAGTTACATTCCCCTCATAGAAGTCATACTTCTATTTCTCTTTACGCTTATAAACTCTTGTATAAGCCGTTCAACACATTGAACTATTTTACTTCTCAACGGGATCTAGAAAGCTAGTACTTGTGTAGCCCTCAATGGTTCATTGATACAACTAGCCGTGGGTTCACATCTCCATGTGGTTCGAACTAAACATGTCCTTATACGAGCATACCCCAATTGCTCCATTCTTACTTATCAACTCCTTGATAATAAGAACATCAGAACACAAGTCTGATAGTACCCAACCAATCATGTTAAACGCCTAACAGCATCGCATACATGATTCCCTAGGTATCAAATGACAGTGCCTGCAAGAACCATTCAATTATGGTTAGCGTACAGTACGGTCCCTTCAACTCATATATCCCGACCGATTCGACAACCATTGGTATATCGAGAGTTGTCAATGAATCGATACTATGTGGTTGCATCGATTGTGCAATCTATGAAACCCCTTTCATAATTACCACCATACTCTGATCAGATATTTCATACTACATACACATATGATATCCATACCCGAAGGTAAGCGGTGAATCCCCGACTAAAATACATCGACTCCTATATGTTTCGACAGAACACCCAACCTTGCCACCTGATGACCCCATGAGAGTCGATAAACAAGTCAAAGTGCAACGCTAGCATATAGAGTCTCAATGTTGTCCCGGGTCATAAGGACTAATGGTGTACAACCATAAACTAGGACGTTTCCACTCGATAAGTGAGAACCACTTGGAAAGTCCTTTGATGGAGGGTTGTTCAGTGCACTCTACCAGGAGCACCTATCTGCATGCTTGGCCATCACAATGTCCCCTACCAATGAAACATGGAACTCACATCGCAGATACTAGTCTCGAACTCGAGCGGCCTATATCCTTCTTAACGGCGGCTGAATCGACTAGGAACTGTTTAGAATATACAGTATTGCAAATATGAGTTTCATGATACTCATCATATGAGCATCTCATATTCTTTCTACTATTTGTATATTCAAGGACTTTATCTATGCAACTAGCATGTGTATACAGATAAAGAATTGCCAAAACAATAATTTCAAATATTATTAAAATAAAGACTGTTTATACATAGAGTTTCATTGTGAACACTCGGACAACACTTGGCTCGACGTGCACCTACTCTAACAATCTCCCACTTGCACTAGAGCCAACTACCCATATTCTTCAAACCCATCGATTCGCGATGCTTCTCGAATAATGGTCTAGGTAAAGGCTTAGTTAGTGGACCAGCAACATTATCTGTGGAGCCGACTTTGTCAATCGACACTTCTCCTCTTTACACAATCTCTCGGAGGATGTGGTACTTTCTCAATACATGTTTGGACTTCTGATGAGACATTGGCTCCTTTGCTTGAGCTACAGCTCCCGTGTTGTCAAAAAACACCAGGACAAGAGCAACTCCATTAGGAATGACGCTCAACTCTTGGACGAAATTCCTTATCCAAACAGCCTCCTTTGCTGCATCTGATGCAGCAAAGGTATTCGGCCTCTGTGCTGGAATCCGCAACACTGTCTTGCTTGGAACTCTTCCAAGAGACAGCAGCATCATTGAGCATGAATACAAACCCAGAGGTTGACTTCGAGTCATCGATATAAGAGTCGGTATAGCCTTCCAATTTCAGTTCTCCACCTCCATAGACCAAGAACAACTTATTGGTCCTTCTCAAATACTTGAGGATGTCTTTCACAGCTTTCCAATGTGGAAGACCAGGGTTCGATTGATATCTACTCACTACACTTAGTGCGAAAGCCACGTCAGGACGTGTAGATATCATCTCATACATGATGCTACCAATCGCAGATGCATAAGGAATGCTTGTCATCGTCTCTATCTCTGCATCAGTCTTGGGAGACATAGACTTGGATAGGGACACGCCATAACACATTGGTAGATGTCCTCTCTTGGACTCATTCATCGAGAACCGCTTCACGATGGTATCAATGTATGTGGACTGGGTGAGACCAAGCAATCTTCTCGATCTATCTCTATAGATCTGTATTCTCAATACAAAAGATGCTTCACCCAAGTCCCTCGCTAACCATATTTTAGTTGATTGCAATATTCCTACATCATTCCCAATGAGTAGAATGTCATCAACATAAAGCACCAGGAATGTCACAGCACTCCCACTGACCTTCTTATACACACAGGGTTCCTCAGGATTCTCAGTAAAACCAAACTCTTTGATTGTACTATCGAATCTGAGGTTCCAACTCCTAGATGCCTGCTTTAGACCGTAAATAGATCTCTGAAGTTTGCATACCATATGCTCACTTCCGACAGATGTAAACCCTTCAGGTTGAGACAAGTAAATCTCTTCCTTAATATCCCCATTAAGAAAGGTTGTCTTGACATACATCTGCCATATCTCATAGTCATACCATGTAGCTATGGCTAGCAATATCCTTATCGACTTTAACATTGCAACTGGAGAAAAGGTTTTCTCAAAGTCAACTCCTTGTCTTTGAGTTTATCCTTTTGCCACCAATCGCGCTTTGAAGGTCAATACCTTCTCATCCGCCCCATGTTTCCTCATGTAAATCCATTTACACCCTATGGGAACAGTTCCCTCTGGTGGATCCACAAGGTTCCACATTTGGTTCGAATGCATGGAATTCATCTCAGATTCCATTGCTTCAAGCCACTTGGATGAATCGGCATCAGATAACGCTTCCCTGAAGGTCCTTGGATCACATCCATAGATAGGCTCATCATGGCCCTCTTCAAGAAGCAGACCATACCTCATAGGTGGTCTCGAGACTCTCTCGGATCTTCTAGGAGCTTGTATCTCATCTCTTGGCTCTTCGGGTGTGGGTTCTTCAATTGTGGGTGTCTCTCAAACCTCTTCGAGTTCTATCATCTTCCCTTTTCTATCCAATAGAAATTCCTTTTCCAAAAAGGTTGCATTCCTAGAAACAAACACCTTTGTTTCTTGGGGATGATAGAAATAGTATCCAACTGAATTCCTTGGATATCCCACAAAGTAGCATAAAATGGATCGACTATCCAATTTATCTCCCACTACCTGCTTCACAAAAGCAGGGCACCCCCATATTCTAAGATAAGAATATTTGGGAGGCTTACCCATCCATATCTCATATGGTGTTTTATCAACTGCCTTTGAATGGACATTGTTCAACAACAGTGCCGCTGTCTCAAGCGCATATCCCCAAAAGGATGGCGGCAACTCCGTGAACCCCATCATAGAACGAACCATGTCCATCAAAGTCCGGTTACGATGCTCCGAGACACCATTCAACTGCGATGTAGCGGGAGGAGTCCACTGCGAGAGAATCTCATTCTCCCTAAGATACTCTTGGAACTCGGCACTCAAGTACTCACCACCTCGATCCGATCGAAGTGACTTGATGCTTCGTCCCAACTGTTTCTCTACTTCACTTCTGAATTCTTTGAACCCTTCAAAGGCTTCAGACTTGTATTTCATCAAATACACATACCCATACCTCGAAAAGTCATCGGTAAAGGTGATGAAGAGGCATGTCCATGCTTAGTGGTGATGCTAAGCGGACCTCACACATCGGTATGGATCAAATCCAATAACCCTTTTGCTCGCTCCACATTGCCCTTAAAGGAAATTTTGGTCATCTTTCCTTTCAGACAGGATTCACAAGTCGTGAGAGCATTAATATCAGACATATCAAACATGCCCACTCCCACTAGCTTGTTCATCCTTCTTAGGGAAATATGTCCTAATCGAGCATGCCATAATTGTGCCGAATTTAGAGTATCTTGTTTTTGCTTGTTTGTTGTTGTTATAGCTTGGACATTTTTTAGTGGAATATCTTTCAATTTTAAGTTGTAGAGATCGTTTTCAAGTTCTCCAGTACCAATTAAACATTCATTCTTGTAAATGTTGCAAACACCTTTGCTAAATAAACAAGAAAATCCATCTTTATCAAGCATAGAAATGGAAACAATGTTTTTCACCAAATCTGGTACAAACAAAACATCTCTTAAAATTAACTTAAAGTCATCGTTCAAAAGTAAACAAACATCTCCTACGGCCTTGGCAGCAACTCTTGCTTCATTGCCCATCCTCAAGAAGGTCTCACCTTCCCTTAGTCTCCTACTTCTTCCCATCACCTGCAACTCATTACAGAGATGTGAGCCACAGCCGGTATTTAATACCCAAGAAGTAGAGTTAATTGAAATGTTTACTTTGATATAGAACATACCATTTCCAGAACCTTTTTGGGCAAGATATTCACTGCAGTTACGCCTCCAACGTCTAGGCTTCTTGCAGTGATGATAGATGTCAACAGTCTTGTCAGCTTTAACTGGTGTAGCTGCCCCAACGGGATTCGGAGCTTGCCTCTTCAAGGGTACGTTCTTCTTGGGATGTTGGAAAGAACGCTTCTTTCCCTTCCCATGTGGACCAATCTCCGTACCAGATGAAGAACCCACATAAAGAACCGACTTCTCATCATTCATAGAAGCCTGCATATAACACTTTGGCTTTCAAGTCATGGTCACACAATTCCTTGTAAGTCTGCAATTTCTCAGGAGTGTAGTCAGTCGGAGCCTCAACAGGGGGCGACTCAGTAAGTGTATACGCTATCCTTTCCGAATTCAAGATGATTTTCAGGTTTCTTAGCCAAGTGAGGTAATTAGGTCCAGTTAATATGTGTTTTTCGAGTATTGCAGATAGCGGATTGCGAATCGAAGACATTGTCACAATTTTTACTGAAGAGTAAAAGAGATAAATGTTATTGACTATTTTAAAATATTTAGTAAGATATAAAGTATGGACTTTTACTTTATAAATTTTCGCTCTCACTGTTTTGACATCTTTCACTACCCTCTGGTGAAAACGGGAAACTCCTTTCCTCAGTAGGTAAGCAAGGTCCAATTAGCGAATTATGATCCCGAATAATATCAGCCAATCACAATTCCTAAAAGGTAGTTTCCAATTGCATCTCCATGCAACCCTTAACGTAAACTTTTGTCTCACGTTTGATTAGGACCCAATAATATGACGTCGTTCATCTTTACGTGTCAAGCCTTATCCATCGATGTTGAACCTTAATGGACGGTCCCATGAGTTCCCTCAATAATATGAGCCGAAATCATGGGAGTTCCACGTAGTTCACATCACCATATCAATGGATGTCACAGCTTTCCGGCACCCAGGGCCCCCCCAATAATATGAGCCGAGCCCCGAACACGGGTAGCTTTCATCATGCACCCATTGTCGATGGAAGACATGGAAATTATAAACAACTTTATAATTCTCCTTTTCGGGCTTGATATTAATTTTGAATCTTATTCAAAATGAGGGTTTTTAATTTTGAAAGGTCTCATCATTAATTTTATTTTAAAAGCTCGCCATGTTTGATCGTATGTTTGCCGGATTCATGCAACTTTGTTATTATCATAATAATAACGCACATACTCATTATTTATAACATATCATGCATATATTATAAACAATAAACAAACAAGGATGATCAATCGCCCCAATACTAATGGACCGTGTGAGCTAAACATGGGCCTAGGTCCAATCATAGAGAAATGCATGGGATGCAAATGCAACTATTACATATGCTTCCAATATTTACATGTCTTCGATCTTCATAATCATCAAGGCCACCATCTTCCAATCTTGATCTTCCACTATACTAATATTTACAAATAAATATTCATGGCAAATAGGGATACATCTCATGTGGGTGGGAACAGACCATAAACCAAGCCCACTTTATAAATTGATAATTATTACAATCATTCAACACAAAATATCCTAGCATACACCTAGCAAATTGGGCTTGGGCTTTGGATCATCTTTCATGCATAATATCACATATCATACACCATCGATTAATTATCACAATAATTAATTGATCCAATATTATATATCTTGATCCAATCACTAACCGCCACGATTATAAACTAAATTAACAAAGTATATAAACTCCTTTGTCTACTTTCTAATTAATTTATTTATAACCGAATTTCTAGTAAATCACCATTTACTATAAATAATTAAAGTCCAACTTAAATTGTTTATTTCATGAGAAAATATTTGCAACTTTTGTAAATTTAAACTTAAGAGTCCAAAAAATCATTTTTCACCAAAAACATTTTGGCCCATTTAAATTTCACAAATATATTAGCCATCTAATGACCCAACAACTTCAAGGCCCATGACACTTTGATAATCCAAAACACTTTTTGAAACCCTAGTCGTCATCGCCGTCGCCGGATTCCGGCCAACTTGCACAAATTTTTTTTTTTAATTTTCGAAGGGGGGCTGTTCGGCTGCCCTTGCTGCCCGTTTCGGGCAGAAATGGGCAGCAACTTGCTGCCCAAAACCCGCTCCAATTCGGCCTTGAATTCGTTGCAACAAATCATCTCATGCGGTTAGAAATCGACCTCAATATAATATCATGTGTAAGCTACACAAAATAGTATCCATAGCTCTGATACCACTTGAAAGGGATCGATTTTAGGTGTTCTAATACGCAACGAAAGTTCAAAATTTTATTTTCAAGAAGAAAATCGAACACCTCTACTAAGATGTGTAGCAAATACAAAAACACAAAATGTCATACATAGGGTGTTTAAAAGAAATTTTACCTATCAATCTCAAAGATTGATGTTTGGCTCCAACTAAAGTGTAAACACCTTAGCTCTTCAAAAGATGACCCAATCTACAAGCTTCCTTACTTCAAATTAGGCCCACCACCAACTAGGAAGATCCCCTCATATTTTGCACTAGAAAAATATGAGGATTTTTCTTTGAGAAGTTGGTGTTTTTCTCAACCAAAAATGAAGAGAAAAATTGGAGAGAATAATGAAGAAAGTTTCGACCATGGTGGAGTAAAAATGAGGTTGGAAGACTTTTCTTGGTCCTTGAAAAAGTTGACTTAAGCATGTGCATGCCATGCCTTGGTTATACAAAAAGTTGTCTCTCAACCTTTCATCTCCCATGCATGCAATCTATTTGGGCTTGTAACAATTACAAGGTCCATGGACTTTTATTTAAATGTATCAAACATATTTGAGCCCAATTAAACTTTTCTTGAATTTACTCAAGCCCACTAGTTAAATAATTATTTCTAATTGGGCTCTACAAGGCCTAATGTTATTTAATTAATTCAACACTTGAATTAATATAATTATTTGACTCTACAAGGCCCACTAGTGTTTAATTAATTCAACACTTGAATTAATTTAATTAACTCCACAATAATGTTTATGAAAATAAAAATTTTCAAATACATTATTCATTTGACCAACTTTTAATTTAGGAACACATTCATAAATTAAAAGTTACATTCCTCTCATAGAAGTCATACTTCTATTTCTCTTTACGCTTATAAACTCCTTTATAAGCCGTTCAACACATTGAACTATTTTATTTCTCAACNAAGAACGTCAGAACTCAAGTCTGATAGTACCCAACCAATCATGTTAAACGCCTAGCAGCATCGCTTACATGATTCCCTAGGTATCAAATGATAGTGCCTGCAAGAACCATTCAATTATGGTTAGCGTACAGTACGGTCCCTTCAACTCATATATCCCGACCGATTCGACAACCATTGGTATATCGAGAGTTGTCAATGAATCGATACTATGTGTCATGTCGTAGTTGCATCGATGGTGTAATCTATGAAACCCCTTTCATAATTACCACCATACTCTGATCAGAGATTTCAAACTACATACACATGAGACCACATAGGATATCCATACCCGAAGGTAAGCGGTGAATCCCCGACTACAATGCATCGACTCCTATATGTTTCGACAGAACACCCAACCTTGCCACCTGATGACCCCATGAGAGTCGGTAAACAAGTCAAAGTGCAACGCTAGCATATAGAGTCTCAATGTTGTCCCGGGTCAAAAGGACTAATGGTGTACAACCATAAACTAGGACGTTTCCACTCGATAAGTGAGAACCACTTGGAAAGTCCTTTATAGAGGGTTGTTCAGTGCACTCTACCAGGAGCACCTATCTGCATGCTTGGACATCACAATGTCCCCTACCAATGAAACATGGTACTCACATCGCAGATACTAGTCTCGAACTCGAGCGGCCTATATCCTTCTTAGCGGCGGCTGAATCGACTAGGAACTGTTTAGAATATACAGTATTGCAAATATGAGTTTCATGATACTCATCATATGAGCATCTCATATTCTTTCTACTATTTGTATATTCAAGAACTTTATATATGCAACTAGCATGGGTATACAGATAAAGAAGTGCCAAAACAATAATTTCAAATATTATTAAAATAAAGACTGTTTATACATTGAGTTTCATTGTGAACACTCGGCCAACACTTGGCTCGACGTGCACCTACTCTAACAGAAAATTCCTATCATTTTCATTGGGGAGTTCCATACTCTCTTCCTCCTTGTGGGTAGCTTTAACTTCGTCAAACTCGAAGATGTACCCAAAATCTTCACCAAATTCTAAAATCGTTGTAGGCACGTCTTTCCTCTCACTTCCAACACCGCCACAGTTTGAAGATGACTCCATCGAAATTCAAAATATTTATTGGAATAAATTGCTAAGAGTAAGCAAATAAATTTTGTAATAATATTAGTGAATGTATATTATAAATTAAATAATAGCAAAGAGTAGATTGTGTTGAAATATTTCATGTTCGCAATCTTGATTTTGATGTTAAGAAAACTTGCTATTTTGTTTCAAATGATTTATTGTAGTGCTCAGGTAGCTGGAACTGATTCGAACTGATCAGTTAATTGAGCCAAAACTGAAGCTAACAAGACGCAACTGAAAGTGCCAGCTGATTGCCCAAACTTAATCAGCTCAACTGACATATCAAAGAACAGTTCAACTGATTGTCTAGCTGATGAAGAACTTAACTGATGAAGAGCACAGCTGATCAGTTCAACTGAAAGAGTAAAATCAGTTCAACTAACGAGTCAACTGATTTCACCAGCCAAACTGAAGATCAGTTCAGATTACCGGTTAGGAGAATCAGTTAGAATCAATCAGTTGCAGATCAAGACAAGCTTACCTAAGTGGAATCCAGCTACGCACAAAGATACAAATCAAATGTACTATTAAGGTACAATAATGGACGTTGCAACAACACTAAAAGACAAAATGTTCCAGCATAGATGTCGGAAAAGTCGAGACACTAATTTCAAGGAACGCATTCAAGCTGCAACGATCACATGTGATGAGTCTTGATGAACGGTCACATTGCTGCTATAAATACAGACCAAGACAATCAACAAAGAGTGCTGAATAACACAACAGAAAGAAAGGGCACGTATATTGTATATCTGCTTACTATAAGCAATTTGCCCAGAGGGAACACTTCATTGTGTTATCAGCTTAGATTAGAAGCACAATTCCCTCAGTGTGTGAGAACACCTTCGGGTTGTCATCATTGTTCAGTTCTCACACATGCACACAAACCACCACTAAAATACAGTCTTGCAAAAAGACATTAAACTTGTGTGTGTTGTCTTTGACAAACAGACATTAAACAAGTGTTGGCTGGGAGGCGCTGCCTTCAGTCTAGTCTAGGAGTTCAGTTAGGCAGTGGGTAAGTCCTAAGCTGGGTGGGTTTGTACAAAGTGTTGTATAAATCAAAGTTTTCTAGTGTATCATACCCGAGGAGGTAGAAGGGGCGACGTAGGAGCAATTCAGTCTCCGAACATCTATAAACATATCATGTGTTCTTTAACTGTTTAACTTTTTTCTTCAACTGATTTGATTAGTTAGAGCATTCGTCAGTTCAGTTGTCATCATGACTGAACTGATATGTGCCATAACTGATTCCCCTATTCTCAGTTATTCAGTTGTACAGTATATAAAATTCATCAGTTTTTCTTAACGAAAGATTACTTCGAGTGTTTTACGCTTGATTCTTAATCAAACTATATTTAATTCATCGGTATAAACATTCTTAGAACACGAGCTATTGCAGCTCTTGGAGAATATTTTGTTTGAAGCACCTCAAGATGCCCAGCAAACGATCCTTCAGATTGAGTGTAAAGAAATTTAGAATTTGGGGAATGAGAATGTTGTCTGATAATTGGGAAAAATGGTCATATATTTATAATTGACTTGGGGGAAGGAAATTAAAGATTTGCAATTTGGTCCCCAATTAAAGTCCAAATTGATAATATTTTGCAATTGTAGTCATTGAACCAGCAGTTATTTTCATTTTCAAATTTTTTTAAAAAAATTTGTGGGTTGGTTCCAATTGATTCCAATCAAGGAAAACCTCCTCAATCAATTTACTAATGGATTCTGGGTGGTTACAGAACAGGTTCCGATTGTAGGCTTAACGGACTGGTTCGTATCCGATTCTGGATCGAACCGTTCCATTAAGAATTTTCAAGAAGGTGATCTACTGAGAAACTCTTGTAGTGGATTGTGTCAACCTGCTGATATTGCTGCGTAGTCTGGTTATATGTGTGAGCCTTAAAAGAGGGGAGATACGAGATCTTAATGTATAAAGCTGGTCTTTGGTGGAGATAACGTCATCAACAAAGAAGGATAAGACTGGTTTCTAGGTAACGTAAGGCAGCACTAGTAGTTTTTTCTCCTGATTCACGGGCCTAACATTATGATCCATTGACACTCAATTATTTTGGTCGATCTACCACCAAAATGTTCAATAATCGTCACAGACACTGGTTAGATGGTGGCTAAAGCTGACGTGATGAAAAATTCAGGGATTTTTGTTTTTGAAGAGAAATCAATTTAATTGGAAACAACTTACATAAAACAAGTCAAAAAATTCAAACAAACTTTACAAGTTATGCATTCCACCAAAAAAAATTTCAACTGTTGTGGCACCAAAATGTGCTTTAGTCATATAATCAACATTTTTTGGCGAAATTTGAACATTCAAATGATAGATGGACTAAAATAATCTATATTCAGAAGTTATTATATCAAAAACTAAAATTGAAAAATTAGAGGGTCAAAACGAAAAAAAGACAAGTTATTGGGCTAAAAAAATATTTTTCCATTAAAATATAAAACTTCATTTTTAAGGCTTTGTCTAGTATGAGGAATAACGCGGGATTATGGGATTGTTTTGGGGTTTAACTCTTGCTTGACTTTGTTTTTGTTTTTGTTTTTGTTTTTTTTACTCAAACTCATTGTATCCACCATATTAATAATTATGTGGAATTAAAAGTGGAAACTCACCTAACCCTAGTACTAACAATCCATATTTAAATTGTCCTCATTTTAATATTAAATATTCCGTAAATGCCATTTTCCTTACCCAAAAACAAGACCGACATTATTTAAGGGTGTGTTTGGTACGAGTGATGAGATAAATAAATGATTGATTATGCTATAGATAAAAAGGTTAATATATTATTAATCAAACATTACGTGACACTATTAAGATTGTTTGGTTCAACATTTTGAATATGTGATTAGCTTTTAAGTATTAATAAATTTACTATTATATTTTTGCTAAGTTTACTTATTTGTTGTACACATCTGGAAGCAATACATAATATTAGATAATAATAATAATAATAATGTTAATAATAAAGATATTAATAATCTTTGAATTAATAAGTGTAAATATCATAAAATTAAATATAATAAAAATAAAAATATTATTGATAAGCATAACCAACATTAAAATTTAATTTTTATTATTTTATTAAAATATATACAAATAAATTATTTTTTCAAAATAAAAATATATCTTTATATTTTTTAAAGTTTAAATCAAATTAAATAATAATGATATATATTAAATATCAGGATCAACATCTAACGTACAACACTCTAAAATAAATTTTTTATTCAATAAATAACTTAACACTCGAAGAAATAAGAGGAGAAAAATGTAATTTATTGAGTTTTGATAGTGTATCCCACTTGATTTGTTAGATTAATAATCAAGTAGTTATCCACAAACTTAGATCTTAAACCGGGTCAAAATGATTATTAAAATATCTTAAAATTTTAACCAAACATTAGATAAGTGTTTGACTATTAATCTATCATTGTTTAATCCACTCAACCAAACACACCCTAAGGATATTTGATGGTTATTTTAGATATAATAAGAAATAATCATTGATTTATCTCGTTCACATAAATCCTATAAAAAATCATATCAAAGATAATATTATTTTATTATCAGATGTCACATTTGCTTAGCTATCATTTTTTTATCACTCGTTTACCAATTATTTAATAAATAAAATTTTAAATGAGTTACAATATATTGTATAAATTAATTGTTTTGCCGATTGAAAATTGAATATATAAATAGTTAGGCTACCAAAAATGTATTTAATTAATTTATAATTTTTATAATTTAAAAAATCCGAGTTGGATTTTATAATTTTTATACTAGATTTAAAAAAATAGCAGAGAAAATTCAAATTTATTTTGATTTTATTATAATTTTATTTTTTTAAATTATTTTACGGGCCATGAGATTTTGTTGTTTGATAGGGTATTTTTCGGAAAAAATTTGCGGGTCTCTTCTATATTTTTATTATATATAGTGTATATATATAATACGTATATAATTAATGTATTTTTTTAAGGATGAAAGGTAAACAAATCTTGATTTTGCAATTAAGAAGATTTGCTTATTTCTATTGTAGCACAATTAAACACATTATGTTTCAAAGTTTAAACGTAGTAAATTTCACTAGAGGGCTGGAAAATAATTAATATGGGAGCATAGGTAGGGGTCATGTTGCTACGAATGTTTTATTTTCAACTCTTGCTGATGTATATACAATTATTACCATTGTCTAGAAAGTGCATTTAATTATAAAATATGTTTAAAGAAAAACTATATAGTTAATCTCGTAAATTGACATGTTTTGAATTTAGTATAACTAGTCGACTAATGTTTGTGTACTAAGTTGGACTTTTTTCCATCGAAAACTATTAAAGCTGCTTAATTGGCAACGGCAGATACTTTCCATGAAAATGGAGCAAAATGGCATATGTGGAAGCAAAATGGCCTTGAAAATTTCAACCAACTAAGCAGTGCAAGTGGTTTTCGATCAAAAAAGACTGAAACATGTTGTGAAAAAGTAAAAATTTACGGTAAAAAAGTAAAAATCTCAAACTCTCAAAATTATCACACTACACACTTTATAATATTTTTCTCTCAACTCAATTATGTTTTTCTTCACAAATGAGAGATCTATTTATAGAAAAGTTTTACAAATAATCCAAATATAAAATCATCATTACCTACATCATCAAACACTAATTTTCAATATTTACAACTCTTATCTTCAACATTCAAATATTCAACATACACATTTTAAATATTAATTGTCAACATTCCTCTTTGTGATGATGATCATGATACGATGATGTCTTCATTACGTGTTTTTGTACTACCTCGTTAAAAACTTTATTAGGAAAAACCCTTTGGGATAAAAACCATAGTAAGGGAAAAAGAGTGCAGTCACGTAAACTCCCCCTCATGTTGACACGAACAATTCTTCACAGATTTCGTAGATTGCGCATCCCAATATTATATATGTGCTTTCTGAATATTGTCGTAGGAAGTGCTTTTGTGAAGAGATCTGATGAGTTTTCACTTGATTGAATGTGACGAACATCAATACATTTATTCTTCTCAAGCTCTTTGGTGAATGCGAAGAATTTAGGAGGAATATGTTTAGTTCTGTCGCTTTTTATGTATCTTTCTTTCATTTGAGCAACACATGCAGCATTATCTTCATATAGTATCACAGGCTTCTCGTCGAATGATAATCCGCATGAGATTTGGATATGTTGGGTCATTGATTTTAACCACACACATTCACGGCTTGCTTCATGTAGTGCGATAATCTCGGCATGATTTGATGAAGTTGTTATGAGCGTTTGTTTCTGTCAACGCCAAGAAATTGCAGTGCCTCCACGAATAAATACATATCCAGTTTGGGAACGTGCCTTGTGTGGATCAGATAAGTATCCAGCATCGGCATAACCAATTATACTTGGATTAGCATCTTTTTAATACAAAAGTCCCAAGTCTGTTGTTCCTCGTAGATAACGGAATATATGTTTAATTCCGTTCCAGTGTCTCTTTGTTGGATATGTGCTAAATCTTGCCAATAAATTTACGGCAAAAGATATATCAGGCCTTGTACAATTTGTAAGATACATAAGGGCACCGATAGCACTTAAATATGGTACTTCTGGACCAAGAATATCTTCATCATCTTCACATGGACGGAATGGATCTTTTTCTATGTTTAATGATCTAACAACCATTGGAGTACTTAAAGGATTTGATTTATCCATATTAAAACGTTTAAGGATCTTTTCTGTATAATTTTTCTGGTGAACAAATATTCCACCTTCTTTTTGTTCAATTTGTAAACCCAGACAATACTTGGTTTTTCCAAGATTCTTCATTTCAAATTCTTCCTTCAAGTATCACACAACTTCATGAATTTCATTATTCGTTCCAATGATGTTTAAATCATCAACATATACAGCAATAATTACGCATCCGGATGTTGTTTTCTTAATGAAAACACAAAGGACATATTGAATTATTTACATATCCCTTTTTCATCAAGTGATCACTTAGCCGATTATACCACACTCAGCCCGATTGCTTTAACCCATATAATGATCTTTGTGATTTCACAGAATAACATTCTCTGGGTTTTGAACTTTGTGCTTCAGGCATCTTAAATCCTTCAGGGATTTTCATATATATATTACTATCAAGTGATCCATATAAGTAAGCTGTAACAACATCCATAAGACGCATTTCTAAATTTTCAGATACTGCCAAGCTAATCAAATACCGAAACGTAATTGCATCTATCACGGGAGAATACGTTTCTTCATAATCAATCCCAGGCCTTTTAGAAAAACCTTGTGCAACAAGTCGAGCTTTATATCTTACTATTTCATTTTTCTCATTTCGCTTTCGAATAAAAACCCATTTGTATCCAACAGGTTTTACACCTTCAGGT
The DNA here is from genome assembly GCF_012295235.1 of Primulina huaijiensis. Classification (NCBI taxonomy): domain Eukaryota; kingdom Viridiplantae; phylum Streptophyta; class Magnoliopsida; order Lamiales; family Gesneriaceae; genus Primulina; species Primulina huaijiensis. The sequence continues at coordinate 5,886,802 of NC_133314.1, forward strand.
GTAAGGACTATAGGTCCAAAAACATTACGTTTATTTAGCGAATCCAATTCAACCTGGATGGCATCTTTCCATTTTATCCAATCCTGCCGATTTTTACATTCACCAAAAGATTTTGGTTCATGATCTTCATTATCATTTATGATGTCGATTGCCACATTATAAGAAAATATATCATCAATTTCTTCTATATCTTTTCGGTTCCATATTTTTCCAGTATTAATATAATTGATAGAGATTTCATGATTCTCGTCAGTTTGTGGTTCTGACAAAACATTTTCATCATCATGTGTTTCTTCAGGAACATCATTCTCTATTTTGTGATCATTATGTGTTTCTTCAGGAACATCATTCTCTATTTTGTGATCATTGTGTTTCTCTATGAATTTTCTTTTTCGAGGATTTTTATCCTTGGAACCAACTGGCCTTCCACGCTTCAGGCGTTTAATGACATCATGACTATCTTCAATTTGTTTCTTCGGAATTTCAATTCGAGCAGGGGCATTTGCAGCATGTATATATGATTTAGTTACCCCTTTTGTGTCTGCAAATGCATCTGGTATTTGATTTGCTATTCTTTGCAAGTGCACAATTTGCTGTACATCTTTTTCACATTGTTTTGTTCTTGGATCCAGATGTAACAATGATGATACATACCATGTAATTTCTTTTTCGGTATGTTTCTTGTCTCCCCCTAACATTGGGAAGATTTCCTCATTAAAATGACAATCAGCAAAACGTGCTGTGAACACGTCGCCTGTCTGAGGTTCAAGATATCGAATGATTGATGGACTATCATAACCGATATAAATACCAATCTTTCTTTGAGGTCCCATTTTCTTTTGTTGAGGTGGTGCAATAGGCACATACACCATACATCCAAAAATTCTCAGATGAGAAATGTCTGGTTCTTTACCAAATGCAAGCTGCAATGGAGAGTATTTATGATATGCACTTGGTCTGATGCGAATTAATACAGCGGCATGTAAAATTGCATGTCCCCATATAGAAATAGGGAGCTTTGTTTTCATAATCATTGGTCTAGCAATCATTTGCAGACGTTTAATCAATGATTCAGCCAATCCATTCTGTGTACGTGCATGAGCAACAGGATGCTCAACAATGATTCCCATGGACATACAATAATCATTGAAATTCTGGGAAGTAAATTCACCAGCATTATCAAGTCTAATTTTCTTGATTGTATAATCGGGAAATTGATTCCTCAATTTTATTATTTGAGCAAGTAATCTTGCAAATGCAACATTTCGAGTTGACAATAGACATACATGTGACCATCTGCTGGAGGCATCAATCAATACAATAAAGTATCTAAACGGTCCACATGGTTGATGGATTGGTCCACAAATATCACCCTGAATACGTTCAAGAAACATTGGTGATTCAGTTTGGATTTTGGCTGGTGATGGTCTTATAATAAGTTTTCCAAGAGAACATGCTTTACATTGAAACTTATTATTCTGAAAGATCTTCTGGTCTTTCAACGGATGACCATGTGTATTTTCTATAATTATTCGCATTATTGTTGAACCAGGATGTCCTATTCGATCATGCCAATTGGTTAATATTGAAGAATTATCAATTACCATGTTTGATTCAATGGGATGTATATGTGTATAATGCAATCCAGTAGGGAGCATTGGTAGTTTTTCAGNTATCAGGTATGCAAACTTCAGCTTGGTTCATAACATTTTCCATATTTGAACTTCAAAAAAAAATGTGCAATGAAATAAAATTACTGACAATACATTTATAAAAATAAAATACAATACAATACATATTTAAAAATTTAACACACGATAAAATATTATCATACAAGTACATGGAAAAATAGAATTTTTTTTTACATATCTATTCCACCAGCAAATTGGTCAATGTCTGAGAAATCAATCAGAAAATCTCCAGCATCAAAATGAGTTGAATTATTCAAAGGTTCATTGTGGTCAGTAAAATTGATCTCCTTTTCTTTCCTCTTTAATGCTTCTTTATAAAGTTTACAAAGGTGCTCAGGGGCTCGACAAATACGGGACCAATGTCCTGGAGTACCACATCTGAAACAAGAACTTTCAAATTTTTTTGAGTGATTCTCATTAACACTCATATTCTCATGATGCCTTTTCGGTGGATGGTTTAGGACGCTCTTTTGAGATGAGTTATAGAAATAACTATCTCGATTATTTTCAAAACCACGGCCGCGTCCACGACCACGACCACTTCCACGTCCACGTCCACGTCCACGACCACGACCTCGATTTTGTCCTCGACCAAAATCTTGTCTATAACTATGATTTTGGTTTCCAGGTTTACATTCATTTTCTTACGACATTTACTTCAGGAAATGCCGTTGAACCAGTGGGTCGTGCCTGATGATTTCTCATTAACAGCTCATTATTCTTTTCCGCCACGAGAAGACAGGCGATGAGTTCAGAATATCTCACAAATCCACGCACTCTATATTGTTGTTGTAGAGTTATATTTGATGCGTGAAAAGTGGAAAATGTTTTTTCAAGCATTTCCGATTTTGTAACCTCATGTCCACAAAATTTTAGCTGCGAGATTATTCGATAGATCGCTGAATTGTAATCACTGACTTTCTTAAAATCTTGGAATCTCAACGTATTCCATTCATCCCGAGCGGTCGGAAGTATCACTTCCCTTATATGTTCGAATCTTTCTTTTAATCACTTCCACAAAACCATGAGATCTTTTTCAATAAGATATTCACATTTTAATCCGTCGTCGAGATGTCGACGCAAAAATATCATGGCTCTTGCCTTTTCTTGTGATGTGCATATGCCATTTTCTTTTATGGTCTCATTTGGACCTAATGACTCAAGATGCATTTCTACATCGAGAGTCCATGACATATAATTTTTCCCCGTAATATCAAGAGCAATGAATTCGAGCTTTGCCAAGTTTGACATAGTGATACTAAAAAAAATTACGATGCATTTTATTAGTTAATGAATATTACAATACAAAGTAATGGATAAACAACAAATACAAACATTCGTAAAAATAAAGAAAACACACGAGGAGGATATTCTTCGATAAATACAAGACTCGTGAGTATGATAACTAAAATAATTAAAAATAACCTTGAAAAAGCCATCTNATTATATATTACATATATAAACAATAAATAAATAACAGTAAAATAAATATTATTACTTTTGTTACCTTTTTCTTCTGTTTGGAGCTTGGAAAAATATGGAGGACTTTTAGAGCTTCGTGCTGATAACGTGTTGTGAAAAAGTAAAAATTTACGGTAAAAAGTAAAAATCTCAAACTCTCAAAATTATCACACTACACACTTTATAATATTTTTCTCTCAACTCAATTATGTTTTTCTTCACAAATGATAGATCTATTTATAGAAAATTTTTACAAATAATCCAAAAATAAAATCATCATTACCTACATCATCACACACTAATTTTCAATATTTACAACTCTTATTTTCACATTCAAATATTCAACATTCAAATATTCAACATACACATTTTAAATATTAATTTTCAACAAAACAAAAAATAAAACTAAGTTAGTGCTAAATCTAGATTTTGATCAGTTACTTATTTTCAACTTTTACCATATGTTTAATAATTACCGCATCAATCTTTAAAATAATTTATATTAAGTGAAAGAAAATGACAAGACACAAATTTATCTATTAAAATTCTTTTCTTTTTTGAAAAGATTTTGTTTAAGGATTTTTTCTCTATAGAATATTGAGTTTTTTAAACTCTATATTTGATTTTCATTATTGGAGAATTTGTTTCCTAATGAAATAATATTTTCTTTATTTTGTAGGATTCTATTCAAGCATATTTAAATCAACATAAATCTATATATATTACAGAATGACTACTGCACAAGAGTCAAAAGTGCTAGAAGAACGAAACAAGCAACACAAGATAGAATTTTTTAAAGAACTCACAAAGACAAAGAATCACAGTTTCATTGTGTTGTCGTGACATGTTGAAGACATTCGAAGATAACAGCCATAAAAAGTATTCATTGAATAATTGTTTTGTTGCTCCGAATTTCGGCCACATAGATTTGCATTCTTGTGTTTTTGTTATTTTAGTTATTGATATTTTAGGATGTGATTATTTCATTGACTTGTTGAGGAAGACAATTTTCCATTTCTTCACTAGCAATGATTTTGTAAACTCGATTTATTTTTTAGTGATAAATTTGCCCCGAGTCATCGCACAAGTGCGCTAACTTGTCCACAAATATCCTTGAGTTATTTTAATTATTTGTATATTATCTTATTCTATTGCATGTTGTCACCAGGTGTTACAACATCTGAGAAAATACTTATCTGATCCAGACAATTATTACCATTCATGTTAAACAGAATACTTTCACTTGATATCAGAGCTAACTCTTGATGTTACTAAGTGTGATTCTTGTTATTTTGTGTAACAGGAAAAATTCAATGGAAGTGTCACTTGCCAATGACGCAATACGACCATCTGTTTTGGATGGATCCAACTACACTATTTGGAAGGTCAAAATAAGATTTTATATCAAGTCCATATATGAAAGATCATGTCAACATGTTGTCAACTATTGGACTCCACCAAAAGAGTTGATGATGATGGTAACAGTCTGATCAAATCAGAAAGTAATTGGACAACTGAAGAAGTCAAAATTTCGAACTACAATTCGAAGGTATTGTTCACATCAGTTGATAGAAACATGTTCAGTCTAATCACTAACTGTGTTTGTTGGAAACTGAATTTCGGAAGTTTGACAAACTGAGCACTTAATAGATTGAACTAACCGATCAAGAAGACTGATAGTAACTGATCCAAAATATGCAAACTATCGGTTGCCCTTTACTGAAGATTAATGCGAAGATAATCGAAGGCAACTGAACCAGCTGACTGAACTACGCAGATAACTGACTGATCAGTTGAAAACTGATCAGTCGCTACAAACAGTTGAGAGCTTATCAGTTATAGCCTATCAGCTGATCTTTCAGCTGTACACGTCATCAGTTAAGGAAAAGGACATTCAACCGACAACTGTAAAAAAGCAGACTGCAACTAGTAGTGGGATAATCGCATTTCAGAAAGCCGCAGTGTACGATTGTCAAAAGAATGTTGACGTGGCAAACAACGGATAGAAAGTTTCAAATTGTATTCGATGTTACCGTTGGAGGCAAAACCTATAAATAGCAGAGAAAGAGCAGCTGAGAAACTCTCCGGTCTATTCTCCATTAACTCTAAACTCTCGAACAACTATCAACTGAGATGTTACTCTGCTGAAATCTTTGCAAACTTTAAATCTCACACATATTGTATACATTCATAGCATTTAAGGTTATACTTCGAGCTTACAAACACAAACTGATATTGTTGTAATCAGTTGTGCTAAGTTGTTCCAGTCCAGTTGAGTACTGTAAATTGTTTTGTAACTAAAAGTTCATGTTTGACATCGTTAAGTTGGCATTGTTAAGTCCAATACTGAAGTGGGTCTGTACAACTCTTTGTATCGATCAAAGTCTTTTAGTAAATATTATATCTTCGTGATAAAAGAGGTGACGTAGGAGTATTTGAAATCTCCGAAAATCCATAAAATCTTGTGTGTTCTTATTTCAGCTTTTATTATATCTATCAGTCAGTTTATTTTCACACGTTTATTGTTAACTGATTGATATCGACTGACAAGATTCTCGAGTTTCAGTTTATCACCAAATTGACTCAATATTCGAAAAGGTTGTGAAAATTGTTAGTGTTTATTCAACCTCCCTCCCCCCCTCCCTTCTAAACACTCTTTCACCCCCTAACTGATCCTATCAGTGTTTTTGCTAATATTTCGAGGCCCACAATTTTGCAAAAGACAGACGTCCAAATAATTAATCTGATGCATGGAAAATCCTTCAATAACCTTTTTGAAGGATCTGAAAGTGTACGAATAATGAATTTTAGGATGATAACCTCTGATTTGAAAGCTTGAGGATGGAAGAAATTGAGACAATCACCGAGTATGTTCGATGCTTGAGAAAGATATCGAATGAAGCGTTCAGCCATCAAGATGTGTGCAATTGATGAAGCACGAGATACAACTCAACTTGCACTAGATGGCTTGATCAGTTCCCTTCGTACTTTCAAGATGAACACGAACTTACAAAAGGACAAAGGTAAGACTATTGCTTTCCAAGTTCCAACAATTCCTATAACGATCTTCTTCAATTGTCACAAGAATTCACTGAATCAGACCTCTGTGAAGACTCCATCTCATTAATCAAGAAGAAGTTTGGAAATTATTTGAAAAGGATTATAGAAAAAAAGAAATCTGGACAACAACCTAAGTTTTCAATCTAACTGATCCTGAAAAAACTCAAAAGTTCTCATCTGCCCAAGGACAATTTCGACAAATGAATGAAGGTAAGAATCAATCTGATCCTAAATGGTTTGATTCCATCCAATGTCGAGATTGCAATGGTGTTGGACATTATGTGGATGAATGTGCCAATAAGGTTCACAAAAATAAAAGGCTGAATGTTTCTGTTGAAACTTTTTAAGTTCGCAATCTTAATTTTGATGTTAACGAAACTTGTTAATTTGTGTTACTAATAATCTACCTTAGTGTGCAGAAGTTAGGATCAGTCACGAGTTGTTTACATCGCAAACTGAAGACTTGATTGATCGTACAAACTGAATCAGTCTAACTGTTACGTCAATTGAGCAGTCCAGCTGATTGTTCAGTTGATAGGTGGTTCAGCAGGAGAACCTCAGAAGCCTGGCTAGTCGAAGGAGTGTTCAACTAATGAAGAAACTCAGCTGATCAATTCAACTGAACGAGAGTGAAATCAGTTCAACTGACGAGTCAACTGATTTCACCAGCCCAACTCAAGATCAGTTCAGCAGACCAGTCCGAAGCATCAGTCAGAATCTTTCAGTTGTAGATGAAGACAAACTCTTTCAATGGATTCCAGCTGTGCGTGAAGGTACAAAACCATTGTCCAGTCAAAGGACAATAATGGACGTTGCATCAGAGCATGAAAGATGAAACGTTTCAGAAGGGCAGTCGAAAAGTCGAAACACAAAGTTCAATAAACGAATTCAAGATGCAATGGATACAATAAATGAGTCTCACTGTACGATCAGTTTTTCCTACCTATATAAAGAGAAGATCAGTGAAGACTCAACAAGATACGAAAAAAAAAGAACAATACAACTCAACGCAAATAAGAGAGAAAATAAAGGGCACGCTCATTGCAAATCAGCTTTCAGAAGCAATCAGCACAGAGGGACACTTCAACGTGTTATTAGCTTAGTATAGAAGCCTATATCCCTCAGTGAGTGAGAACATCCATGTCTAGTTCTCATACACACAAACACTCTCAACCACCCAAATGTCGTTTTGCAAAAAGACGTTAAACTTGTGTTTGTAGTCTTTGACACATAGACGTTAAAGAAGTGTTGGCTGGAAGGTGCTGCCTTCAGTCGTAGCTAGGAGTTCAGTTTAAGCAGTAGTGTAAGTCCTAGCTGAGTGGGTTTGTACAAAGTGTTATATAAATCAAAGTCTTCTAGTGGATCCTACCCATGGTGATAGAAGAGGTGACATATGAGCAGTTGAAGTCTCCGAACATCCATAAACATATCTTGTGTATTTAACTGATTAACTGTTGTTTATAAATTGTTTTGATCAGTTAAAATATCCGTCAGTTCAGTTGTCACCATAACTGAACTGATGAATGCAAAAACTAATCTAGCCTTTCTCAGTTATTCAGTTTACATAAGTTAAAATGTTTTCTAATAATAGTCTTCTTCATGAAGGATTACTTTGAGTTTCTTCTGCTTGGTTTTAAACCAAACTCGATTTAATTAATCGGTGTTAATATTCTTAGAACATGAGCTATTGCAGCTCATTGGAGAATATAGTGTTCGAAATGCCTTCGAAGGCACTAGCACACTCGGTCCTTCAGTTTCTTTAAGTGATGATTAATCTGATGAAGAGAAATAATCTAATCAAGAAGAAAGTCACACTTCCCTATTCTACTTTTGGAAGAAAGACGCTGGTTGCAAGTCAATTCACTAGGTGTTGCCTCGGGTGTTGCAACACCTGGCTGGAACATCACTACAAAAATTAGTATGTCTCAATGCTACAACTCTTTGAAATTCAAGTGATCATGAAGATCTAGAAGCTGACGATGGAGACATCACCGTGGAAAGTGTACAAAAATTGTATGAAGAGTTGTATGCTGATTGGATCATAAGAAATAAATTGAACGCAACTCTCTCAAAGAAAAATACTGAGCTAAAGGTTGTTGTAACCAAACTTGAAAGAATCCTAAGTAATAAGGATTTGGAATTGTGCAAGATCAAGGGTGAACTTGAAATAGCAACTCAAACTCTTGCTAAGTTTAACACAAACACAACCAAGCTTGACTTTATACTGATGATGGGAAAGGATGGTAAAGCTGGTCTAGATTTATACAACAGTGTGTTTGAAGTTGGATAATCATCAAAACCAGCTATATTTGTTAGAGAAAGCGGTAACACATCAAGTATACCTACAATCACTCCAACTGCCAAAGTTTCCCACCAAAGAAACAAGTCTCAACTCAGAAACCAAAGCAAATAAAAAAAAAAGCTTCTTTATTTGTCCATATTGTCTCAAACATGGTCATATCAAATCATATTGTTTTAAGCTGAGACAAGACTATATGTACTGGGAAGCCAATCAGATGTTGCCCAAATTATCCCACAACACCTACCGCAACACCTCCAACAAATGAACTTCAGTGAACAAAGTTTAGGTAACTAAAACTAAAATTAATTGTCATGTTATTTATACATGTCTGAGAAATAACATTTCAGGTCACTAGTACTTTGATAAGCTCTCGTCACATGACGGGTTCAAGAGAATATCTCACATATTATGTTGAACAAAAGAGTGGTAGAGTAACCTATGGAGGTGGTGCAAAAGGAATGATAGTTGGAAAATGAACATTGAATCTAGGACTCCCCAAGCTTCAGAATGTGTTTCATGTCGAATGAGTTAATTCAAATATAATAAGCATTAGTCAATTGTGTGATGATGACTTGCATGTTAAGTTTGATAAATATTTGTGAAGTTTTTGATAAGGCTAACACTTGTGTCATGATAGGTACAAGATTTGCAGATAATTGCTATAAATTAGGAGAAGAACTTATCTGCGAACATACAAAAATGAGTGAACTTGATCTATGGCATCAAAATTTGGGGCATGGAAACTTCTAGACATTGAAGAACCTTAGCAAATATTATGTTGTACAAGGTATGCCAATTTATCCTCAGGGGAACCATATGTTTGGGAAACTTGTCAAAACGGTAAGCAAACTCAGATGTCACACCTCTGTTGTAACACTTTGACACAACACATTGCCTTGAGTTATTATATATGGATCAAATGGAAGTGGAAAGCTATGAAAGTAAAAAGTATTATTATGTGTGTGTCGACGATTTTTCACGGTTCACATGAGTTAATTTCCTTAATGAAAAATCAAACACTTGAATTGCTTTTAAAAGTTTACTTGCAAAGATTACTAACTTTCATAACTTGAAGGTAAGTTAAATCAGAACCGACCAATGGTAAGAAGTTCGAGAACTCTCTATTTTCTTCATTGTGTGATAAGAAATGTAACTAATGAGTTCTCTGCTTCAAAGACTACCTTACAAAATGGTATTGCGGAACGGAAGAATCGTGCCCAACAAAAAATGGCTAGGTAATGCTGAGTTCAAATAATATCTTAAAAAGGTTTTTGGTAAAGGTTCTAAACATTGCATGTCATATTACAAATCGTGTATATTTGAGAAGTGGTTCTACTATGATATCCTATTAAATTATTATGGGAAAGTGACTGAATTTCAAATATTTTCATGTTTTTGGATGCATATGTTGTGTTCTAAATTATAGAAATCCATTATCCAAGTTTGATTCTAAGAGCGACAAAGTTTGTTTCCTGGATACTCTACAAATAATTGTGCCTATCGAATGTTAATTTAAAAACAATGACAATTATGGAATTCATTAATGTCGTATTAGACAACTTTGTATAAGTTTTGTATTAGTATGCATGATTGGATTAATATGTATGAGTTCTGTATGAGTTAGACAACTTTGTATCGACTACTGAGAGATGATTGGATTCGTATGCATGAGTTCTGTATGATTTCAAGTGAGACACTCTTGTTTTGTGTCACATATTAAACAAAATAACATTAATGAAGCTTTAAAAGATGAATTTTGGGTTAATGTTATGCATGATGAACTTGAACAGTTTTTCTGCAATGACGTGTGAGATTTAGTTCTAAGACTTAAAAATGTTATATGATTGGAACAAAATGAATTTTTAAGAAAATACTGATGAGTAAGGGAATGTTGTTAGAAATAAAGCTCGGTTGGTTGCTCAAGGGTAAACACAAGTTGAGGGGGTGAATTTGATTAAACCTTAGCTCCTGTAGTTTGCATTGTGCCTTTCTGACTGTTGCTTGTCGTTGCATGTCACATTGGGATTTAAATTTATCAAATAGATGTGAAAAGTGCTTTTTTGAATGACATTTTTAATGAGAAAGATTATATGAGCCAACCAAAAGGACTTGAGGATCCACATCACCTGAACCATGTTTACGAGCTGAAGAAAGCATTGTATGGACTGAAACAGACTTCACGAGCATGGGATGGTAAATTGAATGATTATCTACTTGAAATTGACGTCAAATGAGATGAGGTTGATAAAACTCTTTTTATTCAAAGGTTGAAGCATGATATATTCATATGTCAAGTTTATGTTGATGATATAATTTTGGTGTGTCATCACAAAAGAATGTGGATAATTTTTTTGAATGTATGTCTTCGACATTTGAAATGAGCATGGTAGGTGAGTTAAATTTCTTCCGTGACCTTCAAATAAAAAAATCGCATGATGGAATCTTTTCGTGTCAAAGAAAATATTCAAATAATTTAGTGAAAAAATTCTGCCATGATAACACTTAAAACATGAAAACTCCCTTGGGGACTAGTGAAAAACTGTACAAGGACGATGTTGCTGAAGGTGTTGACAATAGCTTGTATCACAACATCATTGACAGACTCCTATATTTGACTGCAAGTCGTCTAGATATCATGTTTAATGTATGTTTGTGTGTGAGGTACAAATCAAATCTCAAAATTATGGACTTAAAAGATGTTAAACGTATCTCACGATACATAGCAGGCATTTTTCTAGGATTGTGGTCTAGATATTATGTTTAGTGTATGTTTGTGTGTTGAGAACAATATTTAGTTCTTTGATGAATGACAGAACAATCACTTTCGCCAAGAAACTGATGAAAACTACTACTCTGAATAATTTTATTTATCTTTAAAAAGAAGTTCTGAAACAAGCCAAGACTTTGGTGATTGCGGAAGTGCTTTAACGCAGAGACTATCTGATGGATCTTGCGAATTATGAGGCTCACTGCAATCTATGCAAAACTCAGAGTAAACTATGATATAACTAGTCCAATTGCTTTCTATGACATTGTTGTACTTAATCAACTAGACATGGATCTAATCACTCTGCAGATGAAATTCAAAGTTTTGGAGAATGACCATCGATTATTCATACCAATTGACACCAATTCTAAGAAAATTCTGAGAAGGTCCTTGTCAACCCAACTGAAGACACAATGCAAGGGGAAGAATCTGCATCCAATCAGTCTCATAAAGTACAACATCATCTCCTCTAATCAGGGAAATTTCCCTTGTTACAATTGATGAAGTTGTGCATTCTATTGTACAACAACACATTAAGGATCTGCATGAAAAGGACGGGTTCATGAAGTTTTCAACATTTCTTGATCAAATTATGATATTCTTGTAGAAACACAGAAACAAGTTGGAGATAAAAACTTTGTTGAACCAGTGAGCAAGGGTGAAGTTTTGATGAGTGAAGATCACATAGTAGTGGCTAAGATTGTTCAAGATTTAGTGAATCAGATAGGGATTGAAGATGTAGTCACTCAGTCTTATTTGTAACTTGAACAAGTTTTTCAATTTCAAACGATTCTAATGATTGAACAAAGACCATCCTCCAGTTCAAATCCAAATCTCTCCATGGTTGTATCTCAACCTATATTAGTTAAAGACATTTCAAGTGTTGTTCTGCCTCCATAACTGAACATCCCTGAAGACCACATTTTGGACCATATCAATGCTAGTCTGGCTTCCATCACCTCAAGTTTCACCAATCTTCCAGATCAACATTGAAAACACTTTGGACAACTTTCGAGACAAACTGCTAACCAAAGTAGCACATATGTCCGATGAGTTACTAGAATTTTTAACTCTCTGGACAAGCTAAAAAAAAAATCAAGTTCTTACCGCTCAAATTTTCCCTAGACAAATTTCTATCTTTAATCATGAGTTAGCTGTTAAGGTGGAGAAAGTTCATGAAGATCTATCCTAAAAAATTTATAGATTGTCTACTCAACTAAGTTTATTTCTTGAAATTTTGAAGACCTCTAGTGTTGACAAAAAAAGTGAAATTAGTCAGAGAGAGGAGTTAGTCAAAAGAAAGAACACATCAAATAACAGTTTTCCAAGAGATCAATTGAGTCAAGCAAACAGTCGAACAGTGTTGAAAACTTCATGAACCAGCCATACTAAAAGATAGTTGAGTAAATGAAGAAATATTATTTAAAGAATCATTTAGACTATTCAAAGTTATAAATTTGAATTATTGGATAAAGTCTTCCGTACCAACGATATCTTATTAGTCGTAAATCTGCGAGCACTACCTACAATGTACGAATTTTCAGAAAGGATAGTGACCTGAAAAGACAAGATTAACGGCTATCATATTTGGAATGAATATAATATTTGATTGTATAGATCCTTGAATCCAATTTTATAAATAGATAAACTTGTAAATCATTTAGGCACTCTGGAATCATCGCATAAGTTTATTCAAGTTTTCAATAGCCCAAATGCTTTCAAGATTTCTTAGCACACGCTAAATTATTATATCAGATCATTGATGATCAATTTGTACTTAGTATTTTCATTTCGAAATAGTTGTAAACTGAAAGTTAGTGTATTGTTTAATGTTGTTTAGGTAAATAAGTTAAACTAGGAGTTTCAGTTAGGCATTAATAAAGCTCTATCGAATCATGTTGTTACAAAAGTTGTAATATCCAAAGACTTCTAGTGAACATCCTTCCCACAAAGAAGAAGATGGTACATATGTGTTATTTAAATCTCCGAACATATAGAAAAATATTCGTGTTATTTCAATTTCAGTCAGCTTACCGTTGATAACAAAACTGTTTTTCTTACTTAGACATTTTTGAGTGTTCAATCTGTTGGTTTAGCTTTTTTCTGTACATAACTTATCTGATTAGCCAACTGATATTGATTTGACGAGAATTACTAAATTCAAAGTTGTTAACTTAACCGAATTTTTGAACAAACTAATGTGATTATTTATATAACTTTTTTCTAACTAATCGATCGATCCTAACATGTTTGTCATTATTACAAAAGTGATGATTTTTAGCAAGACATGCCACCGTTATTTATAATCCAAAATTCTGCATGATTCTATGACACCTACTCTCCCACAAATGAGAGATGTTTAGTTCAATACCCATCGAACGAATTCGAAAGAAATACTGTTCTCAGTCTTCAATTCAATTAATCATTGAGGAATGAATTTTTAAACTCATCTACACAATAATTGAAAACTTTTAAACGTTGATGCTTAAATTATTAATAATTTAAAACATTTAAATAGTATAAATACATTTTTAGATTTGAATTTAGAGTTAAAGCCATCATCTTAATTTTTTTTATACAATTAAAGAAGACGTTTGAACTCAAGATCGACATGATCTCTCTCGTCTTTGTCATTAAAGTAATAGATCATTGACCACATTAGATTTATATTGATTCAATCTTAATAAGATAATAATCACATCCACTTACCACGGTTGCAAATTTTACCATATTGAAAACAGATATCGCAATAAGAATTGAAGAACACATTCGTGAAATTGTTCAAGAGTCATTTGATTAGGCATGCAAAATAAAATTATTTTAAAAAAATAGATCTCATTCTACGTCTACACATAGTCCAACACGTTGCATTGCACCACGTGTTGTTTGTTCTTGAGGTCTATTTTTAAATTATTTTTTTAATAAAAAAAAAAAAACTTTTTTCTGTACACTTCTTCTATTCTTGCAAATCATTGGTCGCACAATAACTTAAATCCGAATATAAATAAAAACAAGGCAACCAAATATACATATACGAAATAAAAGGGTATAAACTCTACATAAACACAATTGATGTGATCCAGGTAAATAAGATGAGTTGGGTCAGGCAATCCACCGAATCTTGATATGAAGTTGATAAAGAAATATGAGTTGTAATGATATCCTGAACACAGGAAAACAAACACGTGAATGGGCGTCGGATGAGTATCCGGCGTGACCACTCCGATGCTTAAATTCCACTGGTGTGTGCATATGTGTGAATATAAGTCAATATATGTGAATGTCATAAATGCAAAACAAACATGCTATTTATATGAAAGAAGATGATGATGGTCTTGTTTTCAGTGCCTACTTAACACTCATTATCAAGTTCCTGTCACGCCGCTCTATCCTTTCCATCACGTCAAATCAGTAAAAATTTTCATATACGCTTATCGAGAAAAGATATTACCTGTTTTCGCATTCGAGTGCGGTACTATTACCGAGACATCCCGGATATAGAGTCATCACCCGGGAATTCATCCATGAGCTCGGGCCTCTGGTACCCAGGCATTCACCTGTCCCGCTACTCATGAGCTCTTTCTGTAAATTTACCATGATCCAGGTTATCCATTTACTGTCCCGAATCATCCATGACTCAAACTCTTTCGAGGTATCAACAATATAGGCAGATGATTTAGATTCCAGACAATATCTAATAAATGGACATCGCGAGTTCAAAAATCGATTAATTTATATATCTATTCGTGGAAGGGCATTTCGGTCATTTGATATTTAATCTTATATTATGTTTAAAAGTCCTGTAGCTACTGCGATCTTGAATAAGATTTTGGAAGTTATTAGGTGGTTGACTTTCAATTTTATATATTTTAAATATAATTATAATAAATTAACGTCGTACGGAACGAACGTTATTTAAATTATCCATGGTACAGCAGATTAAAATAATGTGTATTAGTTGGATATATTTACAATTTATATGTCATCGAATTCTTAAATCTCTCACCAAAAAGTTTATAGTTAAATATGTTATTTTAAACTCAATTTATAGTTCTTTTTTTTAAAAAAAAAAAATATATCTATGATATAGTTCCAAATTTAAGTTGGGTATAGGCTCGCAAGTGAGGTAAATTTCCGACAATTAGAGTATTTAATATGCTTTATGACTTATCTTCGTCACACCACTAATTTAATTTATATATAAATGTAGTACTTTTTTATATATGTTATAAAAAATTTCATTTATTTATTGGTTTTTAATAATTAAATATATTAAGCAAGAAGTTTAAGTTGATTGTTCTTAATATGTAAGATGCCAAACGTGAATTTTATTAAAATAAATTTCAATTTTAATTTTGGTGATGGTGTATGATCAAACGCTTGATGTAACTTCTAATATTTGAAATTGTACGACTGCTCAGACGTCACGTGTTCATCGCTCTCTCAGTAAAGAGAGTTATCGTTCTCCAACAATATCTCTTATAATAATGATTATATTCCTTACGATCCATGATAATCATATACTTGTATTTTGACTATAATGTTAATAGTAGATCAAGTGATTGTCGTTTTAGTACAAATTATAGCTAGCGGTAACGATGCAACTCTAATATTTTAATTAAATCATATAGCATCCCAAGCGTCGAGTGTTTATCGCTCAAATTAATGCAGAATCACATATGGTTTTGATGTTTGTTAACAAAACAAACTTGAACCTCATGTAATTGATGATTAAAAAGCTATGAAAAGATTAGGTTCGAAAATTTATAATTTGATCGATCAGACTCAAAATTCAATCTTGTTTTCACTAGCAACATGCTTTGTTTAGTTAATTTAACTATTTTTATTAGTCTTGGCTTCCAGATCCGTTTTTTTTTCGTAAATTATTTTGTCAGTCTTTTGTTATTTGTTAAATTAAATTTTATATTAAAATCTTATAGTATCGCAAAAAACTTTTATGAAAGTGTCTGTTTTGTTATATAGATATCCGGCCTGACTCGATAGTATTAGTATCTTATGATTTTCATGTTATAGATGGTAGAGAAACAATATTTTTTTTTTTTATGTGTTAGACATTTTCGAGATCTTCATCTCGAACTTGTGTTCAAATCTAGATTGGTGGCCGTAGTGAATTTTTGAATGAATAACATCCAACAACTTTAAAAAAACAAAAGCGTAATAAAATCTAATTTTTTATATATAATCATCGGGTCGATTAGTCAAATATCATATCGTAGTGTTAATGTATGGATTCGTCAAAAAAATAAAAAAATAAATAACTCAAATACCAAATAATTTTTTTAAAAAATAAAAAATAACTAAATCTACAATTTATTACACATAAATCATAATAACACTGAAAAAGAAAAGAAAAAAGAACAACCGAAAAAAAAATTTAATATGAGAAAAAATAATAATAAAGTATTGTTTAATTATTATATGAATTAGAAACAAGCAGTAGATTAGAAGGAACGCAAGCAGAGCGCGTGGGGGCCCAACACATTAAATCTTTTTCCTAGTCTTATAAACCCAGTTCTTCACTCGGCCCTTTGGCTACCTACAATTTTATCGAGTTTTTTGCTCTCTTCTCCATTAAACAATCTTCAAATCCACCCTTTCAAACACTAAATCATTGAAATATTCACAAAAAATCTTGAATTTTGCTCTGGTTCCTTGCAAAGCCGCTCGCTCTCTGTGTTTTAATACACTGATATCCTCTGGTAGACGTTTAGGTGTTAGAGATTCGTTCTGAGTTTTGTTAAACTGAAAGAATTGTTGTTTTCTCTATTTCCCAGTAAGTTTTAGCATCTGGGGTTCTTCAGATTTTTCGGACTTTTCTTGATTTCATCCTTGATTCCGAAGTTTTCTTGATTTTTGTGCTCTTTTAATCCAGTGGGCGAGCGGCGTTGAATATATATCTATATTTGTTTCTGACCAAGTTTGCTGTTATATTCTTGTAAATGGAAGCAACTAAAGGCAAAGGAAAATCCAAAATATATGGTGAAGAATCAAATCGAAGGGAAAAAGGCAAAGAATTTGAACGGAAGCCTGTTTTTGATGAAGTTTCCATGTCGAATAGGCCTCGTAAGAAGGCCAGCCAAAATGTCTCGTCTTCTTCTTCGACTCAGCAAGCGGCGCAGCCTGCTTTATCCACGGCTCCTCTTGCAATACCTACTCAACCTCCATCTTCAAGAATTATTTTTCCATTTGCATTTGATCATTCTCCAACAAGTATCCACCAGCCATCGAATTCAAGCCCGTTCCTTCCTCCGCCGCAGCAGAATCTTCTTCAACAGCAGCAGCAAATGATTTCCTTCGCGTCACAGAGTACTCATCAGCTTCAGAATTTCACGTTCCCGCCGTATTTTGCAGGGGATGCGCAGCAGCAGCTGTTGCAGTACTGGAGTGGTGCATTGAATCTGAGTCCAAGAAATAGGATGATGATGATGATGAACAGGTTGGGGCAAGACGGGACGACGTTGTATAGGCCTCCGATGGCGCCCCTCGCGGCTACGAAACTCTACAGGGGAGTGAGGCAAAGGCATTGGGGCAAATGGGTTGCGGAAATTCGTCTTCCTCGAAACAGGACCCGCCTTTGGCTCGGCACATTTGATACAGCAGAGGAAGCAGCCATGGCCTATGATCGTGAGGCGTTTAAGTTGAGAGGAGAGAATGCGAAGCTGAATTTCCCGGAACGGTTTCTCGGGAAAGAGACCGAATCAGCAGCGGCAGCAACTTCAACCTCCCATGAAGGAGCCACGGTTGGGACTGTATCTCAGCCTGAACCAGTTCAAGGATGCTCGAACTCGCAAGTTTCGGATCAAGAACAACAACAGGTTGATCAAGCTGACTATAATTCCGGATTCGGATTGAGTGGGAGCGATATTGTTCAAGAAAATGTGGAGAACTTCCCCGGAGATGGGGACATTTCACCATCTTCTGAACTGGTTTGGGGAGATATGAATGAAGCTTGGTTCAATACCTCATCGGCTGATTATGTTCCGATGAGTCCGGTTTGGGATGACCATCTTTTAATAACTCCTAATCTTCCCTTTGAAAGTATTCATCAACAAGATTCTTCTCAAAACATTGATCCTCAAGTGCATCAAGAAAATAAGGATTCATCGTCTTTTCTTCCTCCTCATTCTTCTCCTCCCCCTTCCTCGGGTCCTATGGATCCTTTCTCTTGGAAAGATCAAGATTAAATTACGTTAGTTTTAAGAGGCACACACGTTACATACTCATCAAGATTTTCGGGAAAAGTATAAGTTTTCCGGGTTTCATCTCATTGTTGCCATCCACCCTCATCCATGATTCTGAGCTTTTCTCTTTCTGTGTTTTTTTTTAATAGAACATCAATCACCTCTCAAGCTCTTACTCTCTTATACTTTCACCTTCTTCCTCCTCCTCTCTCACTATTTTTCGTTGTTTTCACGACGATTGCACGTTTTTCTTGTAATCTTTATGGGATTGGAATGTTAGTTCATCCCTTTGCATGGCATGGCATGACCTGCAGAAGGCTGCATATTTTAGGCCATTTTGCAGTATCTGATGTAATGAATTGGTAGTTGTAGTTCAATTCAGGGGTATCATGGATCACAGAGGAGAGGGTTTTATGGTCTCCAAAGTGATGAAAAATCCATCATTAGATCTGTTTTCTGTAAATCTCAAATGATGGAAATTAAAAGTTTCTTTTACATTGTCCTTGTATTTGTAGCTTGTTAAGTAGTTTCCTCCTTGCTTGCTTCTTGGATTAAAAAAAGAAACTTTTAAGTTTGAAATAAGTTGGTCATATCAATAATCATTTTTAATGGTTTTGACTATTTTTATATTTATATCTCTGTCTATATCGAAGTGGAAAAAGACCGAGTCGATTTGACTTTGTAGTAGATGTTATTGAGCTTGAGTTGTGAATTTGTTTGATGGGACTTTGGCAGATTTAATAGATTATGTTAGGAGAATAATCTACTTATGATGTTTATGCTGAACCGTTTAAAAGATTAGATCTTGTATCTTTACCACTTGCTACAATTTTTGATAAAACAACTAAATTTTATCCTACAATTGATATCGGAGCCAGTCACTCATTCGATTCATATGAAGTATAACTATTGAGAGATGTGTTGTTGGAATGCAATGATGATTTATATTAAAAGAACGATCAATCAGCGATGTTTGAACAGTTGAACAACTTAAAATATTAAAGTTGAATATTATTTTCAATCATAACATTAATAAAACAACAAGAAGTGATTGATCATTTGAAAACTTCAAATTCAATAGGTATTCCACGTTTCGGCCAGAGATGTTCTCATAGTAGGCCAATAGCCCAATATGGTAGAGATTACACCCGGCTCTTCTCTTATCTTAATATAATATTAATATAATATAACGAGAGTGGTCAAATATCTAAAAAAAAATGGATTAATTAATATATTAGAACAAACAAGTTAAATGCTTCAGTTTAAAACCAATTTTTCTTGTAGATTATATATTATACAATGTCACGTTAACGTCCAAGACAACGAGAACCACAATATGGTGGAGGCAAGAGACTTCTTAAAAAATATAACTTCATTCTGGATGTAATATTTTTTTAAAATAGTAGGTCTTTTCTGAGACGGTCTCACAAATCTTTATCAATCCTTGCACCCTACTGATATTCACAATAAAAAATAATGTTCTTAGCATAAAATGTAATACTTTTTCATGGATGACCCAAATAAGAGACATGTCTCACAAAATACGACTCGTAAGACCGTCTCACATGCTTTTTTAAAAAACTAAGTACTTTGTTGAAACTATTATTAATGAATCAAAATTCACATTCAATTGCGGATAACACGTAATTTATTTTACATCGATATTATAAATTTGAGACGTGATTTCAGGTTTAAAAGACATAATACCCTTTTCTCTCGACCTTTTTTTTTTTAAAAAAAACTTTACATTAAATGTCTATATGATTCTTTTTAAAACATATATGTTTGCGTAAAATTCTACTCTATTTTTCCATTATTAGGAAAAACTTTGCATTACCAAATCACCAAATGACCAGAGTGTTCTATATTCTTCTAATTTGAATATTTGGAAAATTCGAAACATCTTGTAAAATACAAATCCCAGTAGATGGCATAAATCATATAACCTTTTCAAAATTATAAAAAAAAAAACTTAATATTTACTTGTATAACTTAATTGAAACATTCTTAAATCCATTTTTCCTCCATTTTTCCCTCTCACCCACTGTTGTTATCCAAATGCTTTAAAACATTAGATTTAAAATTAAAAAAGAAAATTCTAGTTGTAAGCTTTTGAGACAAATTAATTTTTTTTAGTTATAATTATAACTAACAACCGACTCTAATCCAAATTCTTCCATTAATCGAGTTAGATATCAATTATTTTATCCAATAAGAACTTTAATGCATTTATTGATATTTTATTGTTATATTTAAATCAAAGGAAAATTCAAGTGCTATTCAAATTTTTTCCGTCATTGTATTTACATTTTTTGTCTATTGTGTTTTTTTTCTTTGCAATTTTGGAATTCGATGTTATCAAATTTCAATCCTAGTATATATATTTGCAATTCTTGTTACTTCTCATTAAGGGTATTCATCGGTCGGTTCGATTTCGGTCTTTTATTTCTGTTTTCGATTTTACAAATATATAATCCGATATTCGAACTATTTTTCTTCGGTTTTCTATCGAAATAGTTCGGTTATTTCGATTTTGTTATAATTATTTAATTTAATAAGATAAATATATTGTAAAATGTAATTTATTATCTTTTTACATAATTTCTTAGTAAAATATTTAAATATAAGAATATGTCTCTTGTGAGACGGTCTCACGAATCTTTATCTGTGAGATGGGTCAACCCTATCGATATTCACGATAAAAAGTAATACTCTTAGCATAAAAAGTAATACTTTTTCATGGATGACCCAAATAAGATATCCATCTCACAAAATACGACCCTTGAGACCGTCTCACACAAGTTTTTACATAAATATAAAGTCTAAATGAATTACATAAACAACAATCAACTAAATATTATTCAAAATAATTCATCATTTACTGATATCATCTCAAAAAATATATAATAAAAAAATTATTAATTTAACGAAATTTCGGTTTTTTCGGTCGGTTCGATTTTGTTATATATAATCCGAAATCGAACCAAATAAATTTTGATTTTAACATTTATATCCGAATTATAAATTCGGTGTTCAGTTTGGATTTTCGGTTTTTTCGGTTTTATTCGAAGTTTGAACACCCCTACTTCTCATTGGGAGTACTGATATGACACTATACATATAAAAACCATATTTGTGCAATGTCAGCATCATATTGAAAAAATGGCTTATTTTTTTAAAAAAAAACACAAACAAAGATTGCGAAGTAAAATTGAAATTTTTAACTATCACACATTTAAACAAATTTACGAACCTGAAATTAAATTCGAGAATTGGATTGACATAACTCAAATTAAAAGTGATAAGTTCAATTATGAACTTTAATTTAAGATTAATTTGAATTCAAACAATTTTATTTTTTTAGCGCAAGTACAAACACGAAAATAAAATTTTTTTTTGTGACCATTAATCTGTCATATATATAATAAACTATAATCATAAAAATTCAAAGGTGTGCAAAAGTGGGGCCATTAACCGACCTTTGACATAATCTAATTAATTTCACGTCAAAATATTTAATCAGGGTGATAATTAGGATATTGACGTGGTTAAGAATTGTCCAAATAATATAATAAAAATATTTGCAAATATCTTGTGATTTGGTGGGATGGCTATAGATAAAAAGTCATGCCAAACATTGATGTCATGCCTGTTGTCCCTTTTTTCCCCCATGATAAATTGATAATATTAACTATAGTCATTATTTTCAATGTGAATTGAATAAACCATCGGGTCTCGGATTGCATAGTTTGCAATTCACGTTAATCAAGTAAAACGTATTGAACAAATCACGTATGACAAGCTCACTAAAAAAAATGTTGGTAGAGATAATCGAATTCATGACTATTTACCAAACGTTTACTGAATACATACCCTTGCACCACTAAAAAAAAGGCGGTTTGCGACGGTTCGTTAGCGACGGTATTAGTGACGTTTTGAATTTCGTCCTTATATCGGTCATGATTCACCATTAGCGAATGTTTAGCGATAGTTATTTTAAAAAGCCGTCGCTAAAATTAACTTCTGGATGACTCAAGACAAATGCAACAAATGATTTTACACCAGTATAATATTCCTAGGGTAAGAACACATTCTCCATCCTATGATACATCTAAGTTATATCGTTGTTATCCATTTTAGCATACAATAAATTGACAATTGAATTGATGATTTTGACCTAAATTTAATGGTTATTTTTGAAAAAATATTTATAACGTATACAAAATAAATCATCTTTAATAGTAATACACTTAAGATCTATATTAATTTATAATAAATATTGAAGTAAATAAAATATTTTAAAACAACATTCAATTTTAGTATATGTATTACTTAATTTTGCTCAAACTATACATAAATTATTTTTATATTGTTAATAAAATTTATTTTTTAAAAATTGTTACAAACAATATACATCATATACATGTGTACATACACTCTCCATATATATATATGGCAAAAACTTGTGTGAGACGGTCTCACATGAGACCCACTCATATATATTTATTTAAAGGGGAAGTCAGCATTTAAACCTAGGATGCATGCACTAAGAACACTTCTAAACTGTATATCAATTTCTTTAAAATATAAGTTTTTACATTTGACAATTTATTATTGTAATCCAGGATTTTAGAAAGCTTCATTGTTAGATAACTTCCCATTAGTTTGACCGGGAATAATATAACAAGAGCGAGCAAATAGCAATTGCTCCCATTTTTAAATGAGGAAAAAACTTAATTTTTATTTTTAAAAATCATCATATTTTATCACTCATTAAAAGTTAAACCTCCTCACCACTAACTAATATTGCGGGAAATTCAACCTTACAGAGAGGGAGCTGGAGCCCCCAATCTCGTTTGAGAGTAATTAGTCTTATATTCATTCGAAATTAGTCTTACTTTTTTTTTTTTTATTACCGAGACCCTTTCTGCGGTAATTCAAGTATATTTTTCTCTATGTGCTGTCTGTTAGAATTGTTATTTAAATTCGTTTATGGCCATTTGAAAAGAAAAAGAAATATTTCATGGAACTTCTATATTTGTTTAAACAACCACGCGACTTTTTATTGTTATTATTATTGAAAACGTAAGCATACATGATGAGAGGATAAGACAAGAAACAATCAAATTATAAGGATTGGTATATGATCGAGTGTCTGTAGTTTTACTAAAAGTCTTAACTAATGAAACAACGAAATTCAAATCACTTTAATCATACAACAGTCCAAACATCATGTTTCAAATATTCGATTACGCTTTTAGGATACATGAAAATATATCAAAATTTTGAATCTTTGATTTTTTCTTGCCCTAAACAGATTATCCTGATCCAACCAATGTCTAAGCAAGCCTTTACAGAAGAATATCCAAGATCATCCTTAACATCAATCCATTATTCCTGGGCACATCCATGTGTTACCGGCAACATTAATTGAAATTACGGATGACAATTTCACCCGCACGTTCAGGCCTCGTGGGTGCCTCCCTGAATGGGAGACCAATCACATGCAATGTCATCATCGACGACTTTGAGTGCATGCACTAGATTTGAAATAATACAAGAAATAAAACTTGTTTTGGTTCCCTCAAACTAGATATGAGTAAAGCATATGACCATGTAGGGTGAAAATTTATTGAAGTGATAATGATCCCCCTTTGGGTTTGTCGTGGAGTTTGTGAATATGATTTTGCGATTTATATCCTTGGTCTCATATTTTTTCTGAACTAATCAGAATATTTGTGGGACGACTAAGCCACAACGAGGACTTGGACAGGGTGACCTACTATCGTCTTACTTGTTTGTTCATTGTGCTCAAGGATTATCAGCACTTCTTTCCAAAGCATGGAAACTAGAAGATTCAAGGGAGTCAAAATTACAAACTCGTGTCCATCTATCTCACATCTTTTCTTGGCAAACGACATCATTGTATTTTTTAGCGCCTCGGTGAATGATTGTTTTCAAATTCAATAATTTTTGCAAACGTATGAAATGACTTCTGGGCAATATTTGGTAAACTATGATAAATAAGCACTCACATTTTTTCCCAGTGTCTCCCCAGAAACAATACAGGAAATTCAATTCAATGCATACTATCTATTGATGTCGTTAAGGGGCATGACCTATATTAGGTACTGTCAATGTTTTCTCTCCGAAGTAAACGTATCCAGTTCTGATCAGCTCGACGGGAGCATCTATATAACAAAATAAGTGGCTGGGTGTCCAAGTTCTTTTCGATAGAGGTAAAGAAATCCTTATTAGTTCGGTTCTTCGAGCTATTCCGTCTTATGCTATGTCATGATTTAAATTACCAGTTTCTCTTTGCAAAGAATTGGCGCAAAATTTTGGTGGAGATCCAAGTCGGATGGGAAAGGAATGCCTTGGATTTCCAGGCAGATCGAAGCTGTGTAAACCAAAAGAATATGAGGTATATATGGTTTTTTGGAGCCTTGGTGTTTTTAATCGAGCCTTCCTCACCAAACAAGTTTGGAGATGTTCGAGTAGGTGTCCAGCGAGCTAACTTGTAGCTTGAACTTTAATGATTCTTATGTAAAAACGATATTTATTTTAATAATATTTTGCGATTTTATCCAATTATTGCAATTAATTTATTTGTATATCCATACAAAATGCATAGATAAAGCCATTGAATATATAATGGGTGCCATGAAGTCTACCTCGCAACGTAAGATAATAAAACTCATTAAGAAGAGTACCGTATATTCTAAACAGATTCCTAGTTGAATCGGTCGCCTAAAATATGGATAAATGTTACTTAAACTTGACACTAGCATATGTGATATAAACACCATTTTTTATTGTTAAAAACATGGAAATGTTCGTTTATAAAAATGAGTGATCATATAATGATGCACTGAACAACTCTTCCTTGGACTGTCCAAGTAGTTATCACTTATTGAATGGAATAGTAAGCTGTTATGATTGTACATCATTAGTCCTTTGACCCGAGATAGCGTAGAAGCTCTACATACTAGCATGCATTTTGATCCGTTTACTGAATTCATTGAGTGTCATCAGATGACGAGGTTGGGTGTAATTTCGAAATAAGTAGGAGCCAATACATTGTAGTATGAGATTCACCATTTTACCTAGGGGTAAAGATAACTTATATGATCTAATGAGTTAATAGTGTAAAGAATATCTGGCCAGAGTAAGAGATGTGCATTTTGAAAAGGTGTTTCCTCAATTGCATATACAATGTCACTGTTATTATTCAAAGATATATCACTTCATTATCGAATTCATTTGCAACTTTCAATATATTAATGATTGTAGATTCGATCAGGATATATGAGTGAAAGGACTGTACTGTACGCTAACTATAACTTAAGATTCTTGCAGGCAATATCATGATACATAGGGGATCATTAGGTGATGCTACTATATGCTCTTACTATGATCCGATGGGTTCAATCAGACTTGAGTCATGTCATTCTTGATCAAGGGGTTGATAAGAATGAGTCTAATTAGGGTAAGCCCGAATGCGAATAAATCTTATTCTGAATCACATAAAGTTGTGAACCCACGGCTAGCTGTATCCCTGAACCATTGAGGTTCACACAAGTATTGGATTATGTGGTCTTGTTGAGATAGTCAAGTCCAAGGAGCTGAATTTGACGACTGTAGTTTGATGAAGATCAGACAGATTGCTTTTCAAAGAGTTTATAAGTAGATTACATTATTGGAAGTTAGCTTAATTGCTAATTTTATGATAAGAGTGAAAATGTCTATTTTAGTTAAGAGTTCACAAAACTAGAAACTGTCAAAAATAGATTAATGCAATTTTTTATTTTTGAAATTTTCATTTTTATTTGAATGATATTTGTACCCTCGACACATCGACGATGTCTGATTGAGATTATAATGAGTCTACAATTATTTATTTAATAAATTTAAATCTACCGATTAAATAATAATAGTAATAATGATAACTACATGTGCAAGATTCTTATGGAATATTTTGGAGGAGTTTAGAATTAATTACTATTAGTTAATTAAAAATTTAAATGAGAGTTAGTTAATTTTATATATGTCTATATATGTGTGTATACATGTGTATATATAGATATATTAATATATAGACACACATATATATATATATATATAAAATACATTATTAATAGTTGATTTGACATGGTATATTCGAGATGAAATTACAACATGCGAATTTTTAATTAATGAAAATAAAGGAATATTTCTAATGGGATTACTATTATGAATTCTAATTAGAGTGATATTCTTGATGTGATCAACAATCAAATTTTTTATAAATATTTCATTAAGGGTTATATGAAATAATACTATTTTTGCACAAATTTTTTTCTTATCTCCTCCTTCAAGAAAAATTTTGGCCACTTCGATTTTTCACAAAGAAAAATTGTGAAAACTTAGACCACTTCCATGACCGCATCGTCACGAGATTTCTAAAATTTCTACAATCCAATTTCTACTTAAATTTCGTTTAGATATCTAATGCAATCTGTAATAGGAATCCAATATCTGATCGTATACCTTATTTGACGATCTTAGAGGAGGAAGATATTTCGAAGGGATTTAAAAGAAGGATCAATTCCGCTAATCTCAGACCAGTTTAGTGTCCAGCCTTAAATACGCAAAAGTAAACAGATCTAAATACCTTATGAATGTATAAATCATACGAAACCCAATGAATGTTTGGAACATCAAAAATAAAAATTTTAAACTTCCATTGCGTCTTGTATGTGAAAAAACGATTCTCCCACAGCTCGATCATCCATGATCCAACGTCCCTGTTGGTAAGAGACAAGATTTCTTAAAGAGAGATACTTTAAGCATGTTGACATAACAGAGGCGACTTTGGGCTCCAAGCCCCTCATATATATGGCGCTCAATTTTGTGGAGTAGGGAGGTAATACAAAAGGCTTAATGTGGAGAGTGTGCAATGGAAATAAGATAAAGACTTTCACGGGTTGCTGGATTCAGGGGTTAGCGACAAGAAATAGACCAATTTTTTGAATTCCAAAAATATTTTTGTGAAAGACTTGATCACTCCGACAGGGGTGCTGGAATGAGGCAATAGTGTGTTCCAATTTTCCACTTTTGAAGCTGAATGTATTCTGGACACTTCCTTAGGAAGACAAGAGTTTGGACGACTATAGAATTGGAGGTGGAAGCCAAGGGAAATAGACAGTCAAAACAGGATACCTCCTTGAATTGGGTTACTTCGATCCACCCGATTCACAATCATCTTTCCGGTTGGGCTCATGGTGGAAATTGTGGGAATCTTCATGTCCCCCCAAAGATTCGAATATTTTTGTGGTGTGCTACTAAGGATATTTTGTTGGGGCACCCATTTCTCATAATCAAGACACATCGGAAATTTTAATTTTTTAGTTTCGATGCTCGAAACTGTCTTTGGGTGTCGTATGTTATTTAAACATCCATAGGGTATTTAGATTGTAGACAAGTTCATATAATATGCGGGACTCCAAACATATCCCTGATTAGCAAAGACGATTCTTTTTGTATCTCTTTTCGAATGAATCTCCATCTCTTGATTGTCAAATTAGGGCCGTGATCGGAAATGGTGTTCCTTGTTTGCGTTGTACTAATGATCACAAACAATTTATGTGTAGAGATTGTGACGTGCGAATTTTCAATATCCAAAGTCGGTGGAGTGGCTGCGGGATGCGGCGACCATGGAAGAAGTTGGCTGAAATTTTTCTTTTTGATTCCTTAATCAAAACAATTTGCCAAAAAGCTTTGCAAACTTGAGGTGTCCGAAATTTTGGCGAAAAGATTTGCAAACTTGAGATGGCCGAAATTTTGAGCGAGAATGGGATGGGAAAAATTTTGGTGCAAAAAAAAAATTATTATTTCATATAACTTTTAATAAAATATTTATAGAACTTGATTACTGATCATATCAGGAGTCATTTTTTTTTATTAATATTCATAATCCTACTCCCACCAAGATTCTTATTTTCTTTAATTAACATTTTTATATTATTATACCATGTATTTATCAACGTTTGAAAATATATGATATATATTAATAATATATATACACATATTTATATTTGCACATAAAATGTATATATAAACATTAACATATTCATTCACATTTAATACACACATAGATATATTAATTAGATTAAATAATTATTATTTAATTCATCTAATTAATTTATTGGTTAATTAATTCTGGACCCCTATAAAATATTTTATGAAAATTTTGTATATATTAGTAGTTATCACTACCAGTACTATTATTTAATTAGTAAATTCTAAATTCACTAAATAAATAATGATGAACCCATTATAACCCCAATTAACGATCCAATATTGCCGATATGTCAAGGATACATGTCACACCCTTACTCTATACTTAGCATAATTACCATAATCAAAATAAGGTTTGAATGATATAACTATAGTATGAAGCAAATCAAACAAGAGGCATCACTTTGACCGTTTATAAAAATTTTGGCATGATGTCCCTATATTTTGTATACACCAAAAACTCAAGCAATACTATTTATACACACTTATAAACATATTCTCATATACAAACATACTTTGTATCATCATACATAACATGGAACTTGTTTCTAACCCTGACATAAAATTTACTACAATACATATGCGGAAGCTATACAATAAGATATCCCGGTTCTTGTCGAGGTAAGGCATGCCACAAGCATCCATTGGCGAACCGGCATCCTACGTCTCTTCACTATCTGATCCTGTAATACATGAGCTACGTGAGTTTATAAAACTCAATAAGTTGGCACTTGTACGTATCAATATGTGTCGAAGGAACATACATATCAAGTCGTGACAACCATGAATCTTTAAACCATGTCATATCATAGCATATATTCATGTTCATTTTTGTACTTGAGCCTCATTAGTTGACATGTACTACCGTGCTTGCTTTATTATATAGCTACTACTGTGTTGGACGTCAGGGAGCAACCTTTGGCAACCCCACGCCCCATGAACATATATTGTCCAATAGGTTTGGTGGACTTAAAACCACCCATGATGTCAACAAGCTCTATATCATGTAAAATCAGTCATTCTCCTTTCATATTCATGTTCATGTTCATGACATAACACCCATCTTCAATATTCATGAGTTTATTTCATATTTAATACATAACAATGGAATATGGTGTTATGTTTTCATCAATAAACATACTAAGAATGTACATATAGCAATAGAAAATGAGAAGCATTTGAAATTCATAATATTACTCATGTATTACTTCAAGAACATTCCAACTTACTGTCCATGTGTATGAATACTGGTTTGAGAGGATGTTTCTCGTTCCTATGCTGTCAAATACATCAATAAACCAATCACTATGTATATACTAGGTGAAAATCACTCTTTTATTGTGCTCTACATGTA
Source organism: Primulina huaijiensis (assembly GCF_012295235.1). Lineage (NCBI taxonomy): Eukaryota > Viridiplantae > Streptophyta > Magnoliopsida > Lamiales > Gesneriaceae > Primulina > Primulina huaijiensis. The sequence continues at coordinate 5,916,698 of NC_133314.1, forward strand.
TAACAAGCAAAAGAGAAGAAAACTTACACCCTTAGGAAGTTCTTGTGATAGAGAACTTAATTCTGACTTCAAAATGATGAAAGGAATGAAGAAAGGAGCGTTTGGGAGGAAGTTTTCTAGGTTTGCTTCGTTTTCTGGCTGAGGAAGATGGTAAGAATGGGAAAATTGCACGTGAGAAGGATTGGCCAAATACTTTCGTCGCAAGGAAACGTGAAAAACATTATGAACATTTGATAAGTTCGGTGGTAAAGCAACTCGGTAGGCCCTGTCTCCTATTCTTTCCAAAATTTCAAATGGACCGATATATCTTGGACTCGATTTTCCCTTCTTACCAAAACGCAAAATGCCCTTCAATGGTGATATCTTTACAAATACATGGTCACCAACCTGAAATTTCAATCGACGACGTCGCACATCAGCATAGCTTTTCTGTCGGCTCTGGGCAGTATGCATTCTTTCTCTAATCTTGGTTACTAATTCGGCTGTCTGTTGTACCAATTCAAGGCCTAAAAATTTTCTTTCTCCTACTTCATCCCAATGTACCTGAGAGCGACATTTTCTACCATATAATGCAGTATATGGTGCCATTCCAATACTTGACTGATAGCTATTGTTATATGTAAACTCAGCCAATGGTAGTTTACTGTCCCAACTACCTGGAAAGTCAATAGTACAGGCCATCAACATATCTTCTAAGACCGGGCGCATAGGCACGGCCCGTTCTGCCCACCCGGCGCATATGCGCGAGTTCTGGCGCAAATGCGCGTCACATGCTGCCGAAAAACTCATTTTTAACTTCCAAATTAGCAAAAGTGGTCAACCCCAAAGTTGTAGCCCTATGTGTTTTTTTGCATCTCCAATTAACCTCATGTCAATTGAAGGTCTAAGTAAAAGTTATGCTCATTCTCTCAACATGTGTCAGTGTAGGAACAACGATACACATGACACACTTCGGGCCACTTTTGGCTCGTCTTTCCTAATGATTTGAACAAAACTCAAAACATGAAAGTTGTAGCATTATATCTTAGCTTTCTAATGGTTATGGCCTCACACAATTTGGATCAAGATTCAAATCAGTATGCTCAAACTCGTAAAACCTACCACAATTTCATCTCATTTCCTATCAACATCTTTACCCTACTTCTACCTACACATCTTACTATCACTATTTTACCACATATTCATTCTCAATACACTAGGTACAATATAAAAATCATGTTCAATATCAATATCGATACCTCAATCAACATGTAAAACATAATGAGGCAAATAACTACATAATAAACGTATTATTATCATTTGTACGAATAACCGGGCATTACAATACAAGTCTTTTTCATATAATGAAAATTGAAAATTTCGAAGATTAAAATTTTCAGTTACCATATTGGGCATTTGTCTGTTTTGTGAACTCATTAACCAAAACAGACAGTTTCATTCTCCTTCCTTAATTAGCTATTAAGCTAACTTCATTTCTTCAATCTTTGGAATCTATTTATAAACTCCTTTATAAGAATTGTGTTTGATCTCCATCAAACTACAGTCGCTAAATTCAACTCCTTCAACTTTGACTATCTCAACGGGAACACATAATCCGATATTTGTGTGACCCTCAATGGTTCATGATATAGCTAGTTGTGGGTTCACATCTCTATGTAATTTAGAATAACATTTATTCTTATTCGGTCTTACCCTAATTTGACTCATTCTTTCATCAACTCCTTGATCAATAATGTCATAACTCATTTCCGATTGCATCTATTGGATCATAGTAAGAGCGTCTAGTAGCATCTCCCCATGATCTCCTAGGTATCGCTGACAGTACCTATAAGAACCTTAAGTTATCATTAGCGTACAATACGGTCCCTTCAACTCATATATCTCGATCGAATCTGCAACTATTGGTATATCGAGAGTTATCTATGAATTTGATGACGTGATGTATCTTTGAGTACTAATAGTGACATGATATGTGCAATTAGAAAAAAACATTTCTCTAAAACACATTTCTTGTTCTAGCTAGAGACTCCTTCACTTTTAACTCATCAGATCACATAGGATATCTTCACATATAGACAAACGGTGAATCCCCAACTATAATGCATTTGCTTCTACGTATTTCGAAACTATACCCAACCTTGTCACCTAATAACCCTCAATGGAGTCGGTAAATGGATCAAAGTGTAAGCGTATGCAGAACCCTACGTCGTCCCGTGTCAAAGGACTAATTGTGTGCAACGATAACCACAGAATTTTCCACTCGATAAGTGAGAACCATTTGGATAGTTCGAGAGGTGGTTGTTTAGTGCATTATCATATGATCACCCTCTGTGTGAACATCTTCATGCCTTTATCAATGAATTATGACGTTTACTTCATAGATGCTAGTTTCGTGCTCAAGAAACCTTTATTCTTATTTTAGGCAGATGATTCGACTAGGAAAATGTTTAGAATATGTGATACACTTTCTAATGAGTTTCATGATCTTACGTTACGAGACACACCTCATGGTACCTATTATATATTCAAGGACTTTATCTATGTAGCTTGCATGAGTATACATGCTTTGGGTATACAGATAAAGCATATGTCAGAATTGGATAAAATCGTAAAATATTATTAAAATAAATATTGTTTTTACGTTAGAGTCAATATAGACCAGACCACAAGTTAGCTCGCTGGGCACTTACTCTCATAAACTCACTTGCCCTATAGCCAACTACCCATAGATCTTAGATCTATTGCTTCATAATGCTTACCAAAAAAAGGTCCTGACAAGGGATTCGTCAGTGGATCGAAAACGTTATCTTCAGATACGACTCTCTCTACTGATATGTCTCATCTTCCTACAATCTCCCAGATTATGTGGAACTTCCTCAGTATATGTTTAGATTGCTGATGAGACCTTAGTTCCTTTGCTTGCGCAACGACACCGATGTTGTCGCAGTAGAGCGGGACATGATCAACTGTTTGAGGAATGACACTCAACTTCTGAACGAAATTCTTCATTCAAACTCCTTCTTTTGCTGCAGCTGATGCAACTATGCATTCGACCTCAGTGGTTGAATAAACTATGGCATCTTGCTTGGAACTCTTCCAAAGGACATCACCACCATTGAGCTTGAACACAAATCCAACGGTTGATTTCGAATTATCCTCATTTGATTGGAAGCTGGAATCAGTATATCTTTCTAATTTTAATTATCCACTTCCGTAAGCTAAGAACAAATTCTTAGTTCTTCTCAAGCACTTAAAAATGTCATTCACGGCTTTCCAATGTAATGGACGGGGATTCGACTGATATCTGCTTGCAACATTCAATGCATATGCAATATCAGGTCGAGAAGATATTATATCATACACCATACTGCCTATAGCAGACACATATAGAATGCAGCTCATGATTTCTATCTCATCGTTAATCTTAGGGAACATAGATTTGAATTGAGTCACACCATGACACATCGAGAGATATTCTCTCTTGGACTTCTCCATAGAGAATATCCTCAGTATGGTATCGATATATGTAGATTGAGTGAGCCCTACCATCTTCTTTGATCTATCCCTATTTATTTGTATTCTTAATACATATGATACTTCAACCATATCCCTCATAGAGAATTTACCAGCTAACTATATTTTTTTTATTGCTACATCCCTACATAATTCCCAATGAGTAGCATGTCATCAACGTAAAGTACCAGGAATGCCATTACACTTCCACTAACTTTCTTTTATTAATAAGCTTTCTCAAGATTTTTATGCAAAATAAACTCTTTAATAATGTTGTCAAATATGATGTTCCAAATCCTTGATGTCTTTTTGAGTCCATAAATGAATATCTAAAGTTTGCATATTTTATGCTCACTTCCCACTGATGTGAATCCTTCAGGTTGAGACATGCAAATATCTTCCTTCATGTTCCCATTAAGGAACAAGGTCTTCACATCAGGTAAATTCTCGGTTTAGTCCCAACCTTAAGTGCGTTTCCCGGTTTAGTCTCAAATCAATTTTTCGATCTAATTTAGTCCCAAATCTTCACATTAATTTACCTTATCGGTCTTTCCATCAATTTGGAGTTGAAAGTAACGGAAAGAAGATAAGCTTCTGCCTTGAACAAAATCCCAAATCAATTCAGTAGCCCTAATCGATCTTTTCTCTTCCAAAAAATTCGGTCGCTGCCTGCTGCAACTATCCTCCTCCACGCACTGACACACGCTCAAGGTAATCATCTGTTCTTTCTTCGGTACTCGTTCAATTTCAAGTCGACTTTCCAGTCTTTAAAATCCATACTTCACCATCCTATTGATTGAGAATTAAATGGAGTTTACTTGAGTTCCGATTCGCGTTGCATTTTATTACATACACCATATTGTTCTCATTTTTATCGAGGTTGCAATGAAATGTAGAAGGAAAAAATTGTTTTGGAAGAAAGCTAACAAAATATCATATTTTTTACCCCTCATTTCAGGAGGTCATCGAAGAAAGCTAACAAAATGGTGGTGAACTCTTTAATTTCAAGTAATGTTTTATCGTAATCATACTTGTTTATAAAACAATGAAAATTGCTTTGTATTTTTGTGTATCGTAGGGAAAACATATGTTGTCTTCGTTGGACGTAAACCTGGTATATACGAGACATGGGAAGAAGCACATAGTCAAGTCAACAAATTTAGTGGGGCTTCTCATAAATCATTTTGGAGTAGGGATGAAGCATCAAAACTTTTCATGCATACCTAGAGAAACAAAATTCATTTGCTTCATTTATGTCTGACGAAGAAAGTTCGTGCAACTTTTAGCACCGCTCCAAACAGAAGTACTGAAGCTGAAAACTTATTAAAAGTGAATGATTTGCTTTTAGATTTAGAAAATGAGAACCGTAATCATTTATTGAAGGTTGCAAGGATAGCAGAAGAGATTAAACAACTAGTACAATCTCTAGAAATTAGTAGCGAAGATTAGATATCCTTGTGTATATTTGTATCTTTAACTTGGATTTGTAGTGTTCGTTTGTTGACTCAAGACTATGTATGATTTTAGTGTATTGGTATAAAAATGTGAACTTCTTTCACACATCCTTTTTTTATTTATTTCAGTGTTTGTCTACAGAGAGTTCTTCTCCTATCCCAAATCTGTATAATAACCACACCTGAACATTGTGCAATGCCAACACCCAGAAATCCTCATCCCTGGATGGATCACCAGCTGCCTCATTTTTACATTCATTTTCACTATGAAAATAATAATTTACTAAAACTAATGATTTCTGAATGACAAAACAATAATTTAACAAAACTATTGACCGTAAATTAAACCAGGAATATGACAAGTTCAACAAAACTAATGACTGTTGAATGACAAAACAATAATTTAACAAAACTATTTTCTTGAAGCACCGAAAATGTAGACTTCAATTTCCATCAATGACAAAATCAAACTTCATACAGTAGAAAACAACAACTTTCAACATCATTTCCATCCATGACTAATTCAAGTCGAACAACTTTCTTGAAGCACCGAAATAGTAGAAAACAAAGAACTGGATTCATAAACAAAATCAAATCTTCTCGACAGAATATCACGTCCCACAAAATCATTTCTTCTTGAAAGATTCCTGAGAAGAGTTAGACTTGACCACATGATTTTGTGACGAAAATGATGACTGACCAACTCTACCTTGAACACTTGTTGAAGCTCGTAGTCGTGACAATGTTGTGAAGCTGACGCCATCTTTCAGAAAAGCAGGTATATGAATGTTCACTGATTGGTTAATCTATAACAATACAAACAAAATAATTATATCACATCAACCATTTCATTTCAGAATATATTGGACTTGCATGAATAACATTAAATTAAAGAGTTTAAAAAACTTACATTTATCGAAAATATCGAGCATGAACTCCCTTCAATATTAACCCCAACTTGTCGTGCTCTTTTCACCTGCATGTAAGTACATACAACATATTTCTTAAAGAAGGAAAACAATGCAATAAAAATAAGTTTTCATTTTCAGAACTTGTAGTTTTTCTTTTCTTTTTGCACCCAAATTATTATTTGGTAAAATAGCGCTTTGTTGTGTCATGAGCTCTTGTTGGACTGCTTCTTGGGGTTGGACATCTTCAGCCCGGTTACAAGTCCTTTTGTTATGTCCTGATCCACCACATAGTTTGCATTTGGTAAAATTTTTTTACACCTCTCAACTTATTTTCAGAAAGGGGTGGTTCATCTGGTTCTCTTCTTTGTAATTTTGCAGGCCTTCCAAATTTTTGTATGTAAATTGGGGGCAGTGGTGGCACAAAATCACATGGGGGCCACAAGTATGGACCATTGACAGGCATTATTCGTGCTGCATAACATCTTTTATATGTCTCTACCAAGTAATAAGGATAGACATATGCTTCTGGATCATCTTTTCTGCACCAAATGGCGCATACAGCGTGCTTGCAAGGAATGCCTGTTAAGCCATATTTCCTACAACTGCAAGACCTGTTCAACAAGTCAACCGAATGCTGATCACATCTATCATCTGATCTCGTTATCTGGTAATGCATTTCATCTGATTTCATGGGAGAATACCTAATAGCTTCCACATATATCTTTGCAAGCACATCTTTGATCTTTGAACAAATTCGATCGTTCCATTTGTTAGTCCTTTCTCTGTTTTTTTTAAATCTGCCCATCAAAAGATTTCGTATCATCTCATACATCTCAATTACTGGCTTCTCCCTTGCATCTAATATGAAGCTGTTAAAACTTTCACACATGTTGTTCAACAAGATGTCTGATTTAGGAAGGGTGCTGAAATACGCCTTAGACCACTGGTTTTCGGGTTTTTCGCCAGCCATTCATATGCCTTTGCATAAATTTCTTTCAACTCAGCCATGTGGACTTGAAACTCTTCAATTCTTGTCGCTTTTGCCGCAGCCCAAAAGGCAATCTTAACCGCTACACTCTTGAATCCATCACGTTTCATATTTTTTTCTAAGTGTCTCACACAAAATCTATGTTCAGCATCAGGAAACAAAGATTCAAGTGCAGGAATCAAACCTTTTTGCTTATCTGACATAAATGTCCAAGTATGCGGATCATTGCCAACACCAATGTCTTCATCTAGGAGCTGAAGAAACCATGTCCAACTATCTTTTGTTTCACGCTCAACCATTGCATAACATATTGGAAAAATGTTATTATTCGGATCTAGCCCCACAGCCGATAACAATTGCCCATCATGTTCTACCTTTAAGAAGCATCCATCAACACCAATGATACGCCGACAAGCATTCTTAAATCCTTGTTTGCAAGCTGAAAAACAAACATACAATCTCTGAAACCTTGGACCTTTGTCATCCTCTGCCAACTTCAAAACTACATTAGCCCCAGCGTCAGATCTTTTCAATTCAGCACAATACTTCCTTATTTACCGAAACTGCTCATCGACAGAACCTTGCACTAATTTCAGCGCCTTTCTCTTAGCCATGTAGGCGGTCTTCCTTGAAAAATCTGACTGAAGAATGGTAAAAATCTATTCCCTAAACTCCAAGTGTCCCAATTTAGGATTTGTGCTGAATTTTTTGGCAAACGTGTTTTCCAATGACGTTGAGTTGACACACTTGTTTTTAAAACCACGAACACAATGACTGTGACATCCATCAAAATTTCTTACTTGCCAACAACTATCATTAGTCATCTTCGCAACATGGATCATCCAACAACAATTATCATCATTGCACTTAGCCCACAATCGGATGTTATCATTTTTTACAAACTTCACCGGTCTTCCTTCTCTAATGCATTGACTTTCAATTGTGAGTTGTGCTTCTTTCTTTGAGCTAAAGACTAAACCAAGCTTCAACTCTGGATTTTCAAAATCCTTTTTCGGGTCAAACAACACATAATTTTTAACTTCATCCTCATCAGAATCATGAAGACTGGTCAAACCGTCATTATTTGCACAAATATCCACTTCATTGTCATATTCATGCATTTTATGAAGGAGATCGTCTGTATTTTCTCTTTCAGGGACAACCATTTTTCCTTTCATAGATTATATATCATGGTCAACAAATGCATCAACTAACTCATTATTTTCTACAAAATCATACTCATTGTTATCAAAATTATCAACATTTTCATCTCCAACTTCATCATTTTGACCATCTAAGTGTGAATATATATTTCAACCTCATAATTTATTGGAATATACTTTCTAAGATTCAACACATCCGAATCATTTTCCAAATATCTTCCTTCACTAATTGTAGTTCCAAATTTGTGCCAAAATCTAAAAGAATTTTTGTCTTCAAATCCAAGCTCCTCCATAAATCCCCACATTTCAATCATTCCCAGCTTATCAAGATTGACGGAATCAAAATATTCAAAACTCTCACCGATGTATTCATTGTGTTTCTCAAGAGATTTGAATATTCCATCATAATACATTTTAATTGTAAAGAGATCAGGTTCCCCAATTAATCCTAAAAAAACAAAAATTACATTAAATTATTGAGAAAATGCATCAAAAAAATTTTGAGCGTGACAGTTACAAAAATAATGCATTACCATAATTTGGAGTGTTCTTTCTTGTGGAATTACTCTGTCTAGCCATTAGGTATCCCCTCAGTCACCTTAATCACATATGGAATAATAGTCAAGAATTTATCATTTGTAGGCAATTAAAAATTGAATGCAAACCACATTAAGAATTGTCTAGAATTCTCCTATAATTAAGAAAAAAACAACATTGAAAAAACCAAAGGAAGATATATCCCATTAAGTTTTACAATCTGAACACAAATGACATTGTAGGCAATTAAAAATTTAATTTTAAACATACTTAAGATTTCTCCAGAAATCTGCAATATCATATATCGTGTGCATGTGATGTGCTCCATTATATCTTACATCATGATGGCACACACTAAGTTTAGGATTAGGTTAGGTCTCAGAGTAATGATGATATATGAAAACAAAAGTGGCATTGCAGTGCATTAAAAATTGAATGAGTATCGAAGGAAAGAACAAATGGTTACCTCGAGCGTGCAGCGGTGCGTGGAGGAGGATAGTTGTTGCAGCAGCGACCGACTCGACGTGGAGGAAGATAGTTGTTGCAGCAGGCAGCGACCGACTTTCTTGGAAGAGAAAAGATCGATTAGGGCAACTGAATTGATTTGGGCTTTCTTCAAGGCAGAAGCGTATCTTCTTTCCGTTACTTTCAACTCCAAATTGGCGGAAAGACCAATGGGGTAAATTAATGTGAAGATTTGGGACTAAATTGGGTCGAAAAATTGATTTGGGACTAAACCGAGAAACACACTTAAGATTTGGGACTAAACCGAGAATTTACCCTCTTCACATCCATCTACCATATTTCATAGTCATACTATGCTGCTATGGCTATCAGTATCCTAATGGACTTGAATCTCGCGACTGGAGAAAATATTTCCTCATAGTCAACATCTTGCTTTGAGTATATCATTTTGTTACCAATCTTGCCTTGAAGGTCACCATCTTCCCATCTAACCCGAGTTTTTTTTGTAAATCCATTGCATCCTCTGGGAACAATTCCCTCGGATGGATCTACTAAGGACCATACTTAGTTTGAATACATAGAGTCCATCCCATACTGCATCGCTTCAAGGCATTTAGATGAATCGGCATCAGACGATGCTTCTTTGAAATGTCTTGGGTCACATCCAGGAATGGGCTGACCCTGGTCCTCTTCAAGAAACAGGCTCATCCTCTTAGACGGCCTTGAGACCCTTTCGGATCTCCTAGGAGCTTGTATTTCTTTGACTGTTATTGAGGTGCGGGTTCCACTATTTCTGTAGTGGGCGATTCTCGAATCTTATCGAGTTTTATCATCCCAATTTTTCAATCTAATAGAAGCTCCTTCTATAAAAAGGTGATATTTCTTGAAACAAACACATTTGTTACATTGAGATAATAGAAATAATATCTCACATAATTCATTGGATATCTCACAAAGTAGCACAAATTGGCTCTACTATCCAATTTGTCTTCCATTGCTTCACGTAAGTAGTACATCTCCATATTCTTAATTAATAATATTTGGGTGACTTTTTCATCCATATCTCATATGGAGTTTTATCCACTGCCTTTGCATGGACTTGGTTCAACAACTTTGCCGCTGTTTCAAGCGCAAATCCCCAAAAAGACGAACACAATTCAGTGAATATCATCATAGATCGAACCATGTCCATCAATATCCAATTACAAAGTTTTGACACATGTTGTCACTTTGATTGTTGCACTCCCAAGAGCAGGTTGTCCACAAGTAGTATAATTCGGTGAGTCCGATATCGTATCCACAGGGAAGCTAAGGTAATTACAAGTCCATTACAATGTCTTTTTGTTTTGTTTTTGTTTTTGTTTCTTTTTAATTTTAATTGTTTGAATCTTTAATGGGTAAATTTTAATGGTTCCAATTTTAATTTAAGTAGTTGAGATTAAAGGATCCACTCTTGGTATTTTAATAAAGTTAACATAACGAACAATATTGGAATCCACTTAATAAAATGATTCCAATATATTAAATAATCATATTTATATTATGTTATAAATTATTATCTTATAAGTATATAATATATACCAAAACTTATAAATGTGGTCAAGTATTTATTGTGCTATATATATTTGTAAACACTAAATCAAGGTTCCCACTTTAAATGGTTGGTAAAACCAAACAAACATTTAAATGGTCCCAATAAATTAATACTCTGATATATTCATATATAATAAATCAAGGAATCCAAGTTAAATGATTGGTAAAACCAAACAAACATTTAAATGGTTCCAAGAATTTAATATTATAATATATTTATATATAATAAATCAAGGCATCCACTTTAAATGGTTGGTAATACCAAACTAACATTTAAATGGTTCCAAGAATTTAGTGTAACATATAGCAACAATAAATCAAAACTCCCACTTATAAGTAGGGTATAAAAATGCTTAAAGAAATAAATATAACATAAACAATAAATAATGATTAAACAATATAAAACATAGATTCTTATCTTTTAATAACTTTATTATCATGCCAAGAGTTTCTCCTTATCATCTCAACTTTAGGAAGTTAGCTATTCATTATTCAAAGTGTAAAACTTTGAATATGAAATTAACATGCTAATTGTATTTAAATGAATAAAGAGAAAAATATAGAGAGAAATATTATGAACTCAAAGGTTTGTTCATAGAATGAGAGATATCTCAATACATTACAATGCACCCCTATTTATAGCCAAATTTGGGGAGACAACCACAAATAAAATATTATTTTTTACGCATAAGTCTTCATTGGTGTTCCAAGATATTATATTATATTGCACATCACTTTTGAAAATCTTCTTCTCCGAATTTGCTTCTTCTCATAAAAGGAAACATGTGGATAATTGAGTTGTCTAGTTGTGGTATTTTTTTCAAACCATTTGACCAAGTAATTTCAGAGATATGGTCAAAATACTATAGCATGGTAAAACTGACACTCTTTTAGTAACTTTATTTGTTGCTTAATTTGATCCCAATTGTGAGAGGATTTTTATCTCTTGCTTGTCAACAATATTGTAGATATTATAATCAACTTTCTACAGGTCCAAGAATCATCTTAATCCCATTTGCAACGCCAAGTTTATTCTTGTTTTATCGAACCTGTAAAAAATAGTAAAAACTTGTAATTACACAACAACTTATATTTTATACAATTTATTATAAAACATATAATATTTAAACATTTAATAAAACAAAAACTATATATTTATATTATAAAACATTTAATTAATGTACAATTTTTATGTTTATCAACACACCATTCAACTGGGGTATAGCAGGAGGAATCTGCTGTGAGAGAATCACATTCTCTTTAAGATAGGTTTGGAACTCAATACTCATGTATTCTTCACCTCGATCTGATCAAAGTGTTTTAATAATATTTTCTAACTGTTTTTCTACTTCTGCTCTGAATTCTTTGAACCTTTCAAAGACTTCAGACTTGTATTTTATTAAATACACATACCCATATCTCGAATGGTCATCAGTGTAATAAAGTAAGATTGACCATATTTTGTGCTAACACTTAGCGGGCTGCACACATCTCTATAGATCAAATCCAATATATCATTTTCACGTTCCATTTTCCCTAAGAAAAGGGCTTCGATCATCTTTCTTTTTCGACATGACTCACATGTTTCCAAAGAGTTTATGTCTGATGAGTCAAACATGCTTTCTACCACTAATTTGTGCATCCTTCTTTGGAAAATATGTCCAAGCCTAGTGTGCCATAAATGTGCTTGATTTAGACTATCTTATTTTGTTTGTCATTGATATCATGTTTACTTGGACATTTACTTATCATTGCCAAAACATTTTTGGCCCAGATAATTTATTATGTCCAAACTTATTACATTGAAACAAACATGTTCTGACTTATCAGGCTTTGTGGGTCCTTTAAGCATCATTTGGCGCTTGCCTCTTATCGAGCTTTTTTTCTTGTAAAGGGCAAAACATTTTTTCCCCTTATCTTTTGGGCCATTTTTCGTCCTTGATGAGAAGCCTACTAGAAAACAACATTTTACTGCTTTATGGTGACCTCATAAGTCATAAGCATATTGTCTAGTTCTTCAAGAATATCTTGTATCTTATTCAAATTAAAGTTCACCATAAACCCGCCAAATGTGGAAGAGAATGACAACAAAATGATGTCATCATGTAACTCATTGGGAATAATTAATTCCAGGCCATCACATTCTTAATAAGGCCAATCATATATACATCAAGCTAATGGGGCCGTGGCCCTATCTTGTATGTGTGTCGTCATGAGCTCCTTGAAAGTAATACACATCAATATACGAGTTTCAACACCATACAATTCTTGAATGTGCATTCGAATGTCAACAACGTTTATCATTTCCTCAAACTGTCTCTACAGTTCATTTGACATAGAAACGATCACATTACACTTTAACTTGTATACTATGGTCCCAACATTTTGCATGCATCGCCACTTCAGCAAGACTGACATTTGTTTGTATGTCATTTTTTCAAAATTCAGAACAATTTTTTCAGCCAATCTTGAAAATTAAAGTTTGGTTACATTGTTTTAATAATAAAATTGGATTACGTGAGGAAATCGTAATATACTGAATCAAAAACAGAAAAATCATTGCCGACTATTTTAAATATTTTATAAAAGTAAAATATGAACTTTTGTTTTTAAGAATTGCCTCTCATTGTCTTGACATTTTTACTACCTTTTGATAAAAACGAGAAATCCAATTTCTTTAGTGAGTATGCAAGTCCAATTGTTAAGTCATGATTCCGAATAATATCAGCCAATCACAATTTTCAAAAGGTAGAGCCCAAATGCAACTCATCTCAACCCTTACGTAATTTTGCCTTACATTTGGAGAGGGCCCAATAATATAATCCACTTTCTTTTCATGTGTCAATCTCGACCCATCAACGTCGATCTTTAGTGAATGGTCTCCATGAGATCCTCCAATAATATGAGTCGAAGTCATGAGAGCACCATGTAGTTCACATCAAATATGTCGGTGAAAGCCATAGCTTTCCGGAGTCCAAGCCTCCCCAATAATATGAGCCAGACACTGATCGTGGGTAGCGTTCATCATGCAAGCATTGTTGATGGAAGACAATGAAATATTAAAATTTATTTTAATTTTTTTTTTCATGGGCTTGGTTTAAATTTTAAATCTTATTCAAAATGAGAGATTTTATTTTTAAAATTTGTCTCATCATTAATTTTAAAAACTTATGCTCTGTTTGTTTGTATGCTTTTCGGATTCATGCAACTGTTGATAATAATGTACATACTGATTAATTATAATATATAACATACGTCATAAATAATAAAGGATGATCGATAACCGAGAGCTAATTGATTCATATGAGCTATATATGGATCCATGTCCAGAACCTAGGTAAATGTAGGAATGCAAATGCAATATTACATAAGCTTTCAATATTTTAAATATCTTTGATATTCAAAACTCCTTTCGAGGATCTGAACCCAACATCTTCAAATCTTGATCAATCACTAAATCTAATATTTATATTAATTTTTCATGGTACAATTGGGATACAAATTTAGGGGTAGAAACATGTCAAAAACCAGACCCACTTTTAATTATCGAATAATTAAAAATACAATATGTAAAATATTTTAACATACATCTAGCAAATTGGTCATGATTCTCAATCATCATTTTATCATATAATATCAAATATTATATTAATTGAAAATATCATATATTATTTATGAATAATGTATCTTGTAAATTATCACTAACCGTCATAATTAAATTAACTTCAATAAAATTAAAGTTGTTGTAAAAACTGCTTTTTACTATATATAATTAAAATTCAATTCTAATTATTCATTTCGTGATAAAATTCCGTGCTTTAATCAAAATTTATTTTCGTGGGATGATTTGATCAATTTTAAGAAAATATCAATTTTGACCCATAAAATTTGAAAAATGTGGAAACGCCCAGGGAATTTCGAAAAAGAATCCCCATCGGGCAAGACTGCCCGAGCCTTGCCCTATTGCCTGAACAGTTCAATAGCGAGCTGTGTGCTGGTCGAACCATTCAGGCAGCCCCTGCGAGCATTCAGGGATACGCCCTTAATTTTTTTAGTATTATTAAAAACTTGTGCAGGCAGGCGGCCTGCTTGGGGCAGCGCTAATTGCGCGTGTTGCCCGTAACTTTTCCGAGCAACAGCGCAATTTTTTTTGTTTTTGAAAAATTAATTTCAGACGTGATGTTTTCCTGAAATTTCAAATTCTATTAGAAATAATAAACTCAACATAATTTTAAAAATACAATTTAGAATTGAGTAGCTCTGATACCACTGTTGAACACCGATTTCTCACACCCAAAGCGCAGCGTAAGTTTTAAATTGTTTAGTTCGACGCTCGAAACTATCTTTGGGCGTCGTATGTTATTTAACCATCCATAGGTGTTTAGATTGTATACATGTGTATTATACGCTGGACTTCAAACAAATCTGGGATTAGCGGATATTTCTCTTCTTGTTTCTCACTTTGAACTGATCTCCGCCTCTTGATCATCAAATTAGGTCCACGATCACAAACTGTTTTTCTTGTTTGGATTGCACTAGTAATCACAAAAAATTTGTCCATTGATATTGTGACATTCGAATTTCTAAAATCCGGAGTCAGTACAGTGTCGGCGGAACGCGACGACCGTGGAAGAAGTTGGCTTAAATTTTTCTTCTAAAATTCCAGGTTGGCCGAGACTTTTCTTTTTAAATTTTATCAACACTTTAATTGACTCCTTAATCAAAGTTTTAGCCCCAAATTAATTTGAATCCTTAATCAAAACAATTTGCCGAAAAGCTTTTCAAACTTGAAGTAGTCAAAATTTTGAGGGAGAATGGGATGGACAAATTTTTTGTGCAAAAAAAATAGTCTTATTTCATATAACCTTCAATGAAATATTTATCGAGCTAGCTTGATTCCTGATCATATCAGGAGTCATTCTCCTATTAGGATTCATAATCCTATTCCCACCAGGATTTCTTATTTTCATTAATTAAAATGCTTATATTATTATTATTATTATTATTATTATTATTATATCATGCATTTATCAATTTTAGATAATACATGATATATATTAATAATATATATACAAATCTTTATATCTCCTTATAAAATGTAAATGTAAACATTAATATATTTACACATACACATTTAATACATGCATAGATAAATTAATTCAATTAAATAATTATTATTTAATTTATCTAATTAATTTATTAGTTAATTAATTCTAGATCTCTCTAGAATATTTTACGAGAATTTTGTGTATACAAGTAGTCATAATTGCTAGTATCATTATTTAATTAGTAAATTTCAAATTCACTAAATAAAAAATTGTGAACTCATTATAACCTGATCGACGATACAACAGCGCCGATGTGTCAAGGATACAAGGTTTCTTCATATAATGAAAAATGAAAATTTTGAACTTACCAACTGCCAGTTTTGTGAACTCTTTCACCAAAACAGGCAATTCCACTTTCTTTTTATAATTAGCAATTAATCTATCTTCTATTTCTTCCATAATATGAAATCTACTTATAAACTCATTTAAAACCATTATATTTGATCTCCATCAAACTACAGTCGTCAAATTCAACTCTTTGAACTTTGATTATCTCAACGGGAACACAGAATCTGATACTTGTGTAACTTTCAATGGTTCAACGGATACAACTAGCCATGTGTTCAAATCTCTATATGATTCAGAACAATATTTATTCTTATTTGAGCTTACCCTAATTAGCTTAATTTTTTTTATCAACTTCTTGATCAAGAATGTTAGAACTCATTTATGATTGCACACATCGTATCAAGATAAGAGCGTCTAGTAGCATCGTCCCATTATTCCTTAGGTATCATTGATAGTGCCTGCAAAAACCTTAATTTATGGTTAGCGTACAGTACGGTCCCTTCAACTCATATATCCCAATCGAATCTGCAACCATTGGTATATCGAGAGTTGAATAAGAATATGATAACGATGTAATGTATCTTTGAGTACTAATAATGATATAGTATATGCAATTGGGAAAAAACATTTCCCTAAAACACATTTCTTGCTCTAACCAAAGACTCATTCACTATTAACTCATCAGACCACATAGAATATTTTCACCAATATGCAAACGGTGAATTGCTGACTACAATGCATTTGCTCCTACGTATTTCAAAACTATACCCAACCTCGTCACCCGATGATCCTCAATGGAGTCGGTAAACATATCAAAGAGCATGCTAGTACATTAAGCCCCTACATTGTCCCATGTCAAATGACTAATGATGTACAACCATAAATGCTGACTATTCCACTAGATAAGTTAGAACCACTTGGACAATCCGGTGGAGTGTTGTTCTGTGCATCATCATATGATCTCCCATCTGTATGAATGAGCATCTATATGTCTTTGCCAATGAAACTGAAATGTCAACTACTTTTAAACTTTAAAATCCTGCTAATTTTTTTTTTTGAAACATAAAATTTGAAATTCATATTTTAAAATAACTTAACATTTCCGTATCCAAATAATTTAACATTTGAAATTTTAAGTTCATTAAAATCCCTAACTCGTTAATTACCCAAAAACCCTACATAGACCTTTAACAAGATCAAACTAACCTCAAAATAAAGTATGAAAATCCCTAATTTAATCATTAACAAAATATTTGTAACTTTAACTATCAAGCTAATGCGGAAAATAATGTCCTTCGAGAGTGTACTTCTGGACTCGATCCACTCAAGCGTCAACGCCTCCCTCAATCTCATCTCACCTGCAGCATTCAAACCTAGTGAGTCTAATGATTCAGCACGTTCTAAACATGAGTAACAAATAACACATATAAAAGAATATGCATTAAAAATCATATTTTTATTTAAAATAATATATCATAAATTTGTAAGAATAATTTAATCATAAATCGTCAAATCATAAAGCTTTCCATCATTTATCGTTTTGGGTGAAGTATGATCTTTGAAAATGACTAGTTGTATCATGTGATCGACTGATCAGTCTTAGCTCACCATTGCGGAAGTGGACGGGCACTATGCACCGACGTAAAATGAAAATACGACTGTTGGACTCCCTCTGAGGCCTTCTCCGATAAACAGGCTCTCTCTGTGCTTTCTTCCTCATGACATTCCCAATAATCATATATCATATCCTTTTTGTCACAGTCAATTCACATCTTTCAAAATATTTTTCTTTTTAATCATAAAATATCTTGTCTTTTCCATATTTGAAAAATAGCATTTTAACAGTAAAAATTGCACAACTTTTTATCATGAATCATAAAATCCCATATTTTCATCATAAACGTTTTAAAATATCATTTAGCATGCGTTATGATTTTTCGGGACACTGCCAACCCTTTTTGTATTACCCAGGTGTAAAATGACTGTTTTGCCATTGGACTCAAAAATTCTCGATTTTGACTTTTTCTTACTTTTGTTGACTCGAGATTATCCCAAATAAATATTTAAGCTTAAATTTGACTCTTGATATTTTTATTTAACGTAAACTCGAGGCTTTCAAATTATTTTCTTAATTACTAAATCATAAAGCATTTTAATTCAGAATAAATTCCAACTTAAATATTTTAATCCCAACCTTTAACCATGAACTTTTCATACCTAAATTACTCTCGTGAACCATGAACTGACCCTCGTGGACCACGGTTCGAGCCACTTTCCTATTCCCTTGCTATGTTCGAACTCTAGCATATATATCAAGCCATACGCCCAATTTCATCGAGCCGCCCTCGAGCCACCGTGGACCAACCATTCCCAGACCCTCCTAGACCCTAACCGAACTAGCCTAGATCAGCACTAAACCAGCCCAAGCCCATTCAACAATCGCGCACCTATCCCCTTATTCCCTAAAGTCGCAGCCCTCATCCTACTCGAGCCACCATGGATCATGGCTACAGCAGGCCCCGTCTCGACCCCTTTCCATCTTCCCTAGACCCTACTGGACCAGCCTAGCCAGCCCTAGACCAGCCGCGAGCTACTCCTTCAGAAATCGAACCCTTCGCATGCATGGGAAGAGTCCTTGCACTTGTGGACTCTTCCCTACCAGCTTTCCATGAGACCTAGCCATGCTAGGACTCTTCCTAACACTGAAACACGTTCAACACGGCCCCTGTCCAAGCCCTGGCCGAGCCGCACACAAGCTTCTCACCTAGCCGGCCCCTTGAAGCCCAACCACTCCTTAAAAACCATATGTGGTTGCCTTCCTTGCCAAGCTCGGTTCCAGCACGCATATTGTCCCCTAACGACTCTTCTCTCGTCCCTTAAACACACCCTATTAGCTGTGTGTCCTTGAAATTCATAACGTTTTTCAAACAAGGCAAAAATCATCAAAGCATTGAAAATATATGTTCTATCGTTAAACGGTTCATGCTTCAATATTTTTCATGCAAAAAATAAATAAAACAATCATAATATGATTTTTAATGGTCGTCATAGAAGTTTAGATGCGTGCCTTTGCGTTTTAGAACGCTTGAATATGCGATCGTTGGCATGAGTTCACTACAAGAAATATTAATATTTACAGCACATCATTAACAGCGCACATTAAAAGCACGCTGTTAATGTTTCTATTCGCGACGTGCCAGTACGTGCGTGCTGTTAATAGTATTAGAAATCACACAAACAATAGCGTGCAATAAAAGCACGCTGTTAATGTTATTATTTGCGGCGTGCCCATGTATACGCGCTGTTAATATTATTAGTACTCACTCAATTGCAGCGTGCTGTGCCAGCTATTAATAATAGCGAAATAAAATTGCGCCAATTTCCCAAATTTCTCACATCTCCGCGCCTTCCTCTGTTTTCTTTGTACACACACGCCCTTCTCTATTTCCCAAATTTCTTTCACACCTCCACGCCTTTATCTCTGAATCGCTCGATCGTCTCTTCTCACTTCAATCGATCTCTATCGCTTCACTCAATCGATCTTCTCGCTTCACTCAATCGCTCGGTGGATTCTCGCTTCACGCAAGTATGGTTTCTTCTCTCAACAACTCAATCGAGAAACTTTGTGGATGCATACATATTTTTAGCTTTTTATGTTTTCACTTCTTAATGTTCTTTGAAATCGGTTTGAACAAGTTTATTTTGTTCTTAAAAAAAATATCTTATGTTTGCTCTGTAATTAGCATCTCTACGAGGAATAGAATTTCCACAAGTCCCAAACCACTTCACTCGAGAGTGGATTCAGTCAAAAAAATATACGTATGATTGGGGAAATCATGTTCAACATTAGTTTCTCAGCTTCAAAAATCAAAATTAGGCATAAAGACCTTCATTAGAAGGGAGAATGGTCGTCATTTTGAACACAGATTTTCAGGGGTAGTAACCAGTAAATGTGAAGCCCCTTCTGTCAATTCTTTTTATGCATTACATTGAGTGAAACCCAAGTGATAAGCAAAGGAAGAAAATTCACTGCAATTTTGTTGCGTCACTACAATTCTCCTTTTATTGTTACTGGACCAGCAAGCTTTTCTTTTGTTTGAATAATGGGTGATGATCTTGATTGTATTATTTGCAGGGAAACTATTTAAGTGGATTGATTCCCTCTGAGTTGTGAAACTTTTTGCCTCCCCATCTGTAGCTGCCACAGTACTCGGGACTTTGTCAAACCGATCAGAAGTCATCTCTCCCACCCCCGAGACAGTAGATCAAAAGGTATTTATGTCATTCTTGTCTGTGATTCTTGAATCTTTAGTTTTAATATCTTGTTATAGAAGATTCCATGTTTTTCAAAATTCTTGGTAGGAGAGAATTTTTTCTATCATGAAGATAACTTGGATCATGTTATTAGCATTTTTTATTAAACAATTATAGAGAAATGTGCAAAAAATTCGGTAAAAGCATGTCCATTTTAGACGTGTTAAAAATCTATTCAACGAGTTCAAAAGCAACATCTATAATTGATAATCGATAACCGAGTACAGTTTATATATTTATGATTCCTTAATATTCTTGAATTTTCTGGCAATGAAAAATACACATCACTTCATATGGTTTTGTAATAGTTTAGGAGAAATATGTTCATTTCATTAGTTTAATTTAAATGTTTAATCATTTTAATGTAATTAGATGAGCAGTGGTAGGGTCATACTTCCATGGACCTTTTTTCTAATAAAAACAAGACATCTGATGATTCACGGAATATTATCAATACGTAACACTGGATTAATTATTTAATGATTATAACTGTGGATTTGTTATTTCCTTGTCTAAAAATAATTTATGTGCTGATATAATTATTAATTATTGAAGGGAGTGACATAATCCGTAGGTGGAAATTAATTAAAATCGAGATTTAAATTATTGAAGGGTTCCTAGGTTTGTCAACTATGCTTAAAATAAATTTCTTAAACAACAATAATATTTTATACTTTTCATTAATTTTTCTGCTGATAGTAAAACTATGTAATGAATGGTGAAGTCATATGTTTGTATCTTAGGGTTTGGTGATTTACGAAATGGATAAGGAATGGATTCATCTGCCTTCAAGGTTTGTACCTGAGTATGAAGAAGGGGTACAAAAATTTATTGCACAAGCTAGGAACTATGCCAAAACACGTGAAGTTATCTTATGTCCTTGCAAGCGTTGTAAAAATAAGAAGTATATAAAATTTGACCAAGTGTACGATCACTTAATCATTAAGGGATTTGATCCTTCTGACACTATTTGGGTCTTCCATGGTGAAAGTTATAACTCACAATCTCAAGGCGAATATACCTTAGGAATTCGTAAAGAGGATGAAAGTAGAGAGGCATATCACTTATATAATGATGTCTTTGTACCTGAAGAAGAGGTTGGACACAATGTCTCAAGAAAAAGATTATGAGTTCGCTAATTTATTAGAAGATGCAGAAACTCCTCTCTTCCCTGGTTGTACAGCTTATACAAAGTTGTCAGCAGTCGTTACGTTATATAATTACAAGTCTACTAATGGTCACACTGACAATAGTTTCAATGAGCTACTGAAGATCTTGGTTGACATGATCCCAGAAAAAAATACACTTCCAGAAACTGTTTACTCGATGAGAAAATTGTTAAAACCATTTGACTTAGGATATGAGAAGATTCATGCTTGCCCAAATGATTGTTGTCTGTTTAGAAAGGATCTTAAAGACCTTGATTGTTGTCCAAAGTGTGGTTTTTCAAGATGGAAGGTAGACAAAGTCACCACCAAAGTTCGTAAAGGAGTTCTTGAAAAGGTGCTACGGTATTTTCCTGTGATACCAAGATTGAAAAGGATGTTTAAATCAAAAGAAAAGGCCGAAGAGATGATTTGGCACTCCAACCACAAAAGTCAAGATAATATGATGCGTCATCCAGTTGATTCAGTAGCTTGGGATACAATAAATCATAAGTGGCCAAATTTTGCGTCAGATCCTAGAAATCTCCGCCTTGGTCTTGCAACAGATGGATTCAACCCTTTTGGTGATCTTAGTTCCAGATATAGTTGTTGGCCTGTTATTTTGGTCAATTGTAACCTTCCACCATTGATGTGCATGACAAAGGAAAATCTTATGCTGACTTTACTGATTCCAGGTCCGAAGCAACCCGGAAATGATATAGATGTATACTTGGAACCCCTTGTGGAGGATTTGAAGGAGTTGTGGGACACAGGTGTGGAGGCGTATGATGCATTTAACAAGTCAATGTTCAATCTGAAGGTCATTTTGATTTGGACAATCAATGATTTTCCAGCTTATGGAAACTTAGCTGGATGTGCCACAAAAGGGAAACTCGGTTGCCCAATATGTGGTGAAGACGTATGTTCAATGTGGCTTAAGTATAGTAGAAAGTTTGCATACTTAGGTCACCGGAGATTTATTTCCCCTAATCATCCATTTCGTGAGAAAAAAAAGTGGTTTAATGGGAAAAAAGAGAGAGGAAAAAAACGAGACCTTTGAATGGGTTAGAAATTCTCAATGCAACGAAAGATATTGAAAATGACTGGGGTAAAAAGAAAAAGAGTGACACTGTCAATACTTCAAGTAAAAAAAGGAAGAAGCAGGATAATTCAAAAGAGTTACGAAAACCAGTTCAAATGTGGAAGAAAAAGTCAAATCTTTTTCGATTTGCCATATTGGAGTGTAAGTTATTTGCACTTTATTAATTATTTTTTATATAAATTATTTTTTTATATAAATTAGTTTTTTTAATCCTAAATTGTTGGAAATATTCTGAACTAACACTATGAAACGTGTTGATGGTTATTTTTAGGGGCTCCTACTACGTCATAACATAAATGTGATGCATGTTGAAAAGAATGTCTGCGATAATATCATAGGAACACTGTTAAATCAGAAGAAAAAAATCCAAAGATGGTGTGAATGCTCGCAAAGATTTGATGCATTTAAAAATTAGAGAAGAATTACATCCTCAAGAAAAGGGAGAAAATAAATAGTACTTGCCTGCTGCACCTTACACATTGTCTAAAAAGAAAATGGATATATTTTGCTCTAGGTTGAAGAAAATAAAGTTACCCGATGGCTATAACTCAAATATTGGTAACTGTGTTTCTTTAGAAGAGCGTAAACTTATTGGGCCGAAATCTCATGACTGTCATGTTCTAATGCAACAATTGTTATCGGTAGCATTGAGAAATCTTCTACCGAAAGGTCCGCGTAATGCTATATATCTGTTGGGTGCATTTTACAATGAATTATGTCAAAGAATGCTAGATAGGAACCGTTTAGAACAACTCGAGGAGAATATTGCTGAAATTCTATGCATGTTGGAAAGATAATTTCCACCCGCTTTCTTTACCATCTCGGTTCATTTGACAATTCATTTAGCAAGAGAGGCTTGCTTGTGTGGGCCAGTCCAATTCCGCTGGATGTATCCATTTGAAAAGTAATAAATAGTGATTTATCTTTTTGACAAATTTTATATATAAAATGGTATAAATTTTGATATCAACAATTCATTCATGTGAATTTTACTTTGTGTTTTAGATTTATGAAAACACTGAAAGGGTTTGTGAAGAACCGAGCAAGACCGGAAGGTTTCATAGCTGAGTGTTACCTCGCAGAAGAACGAATGATATTTTGTAGTGCTTACATAAAAAAGGCTTCTACTATTGGTGTTCATTATAATCGGAATGATGATTTGGAAAATGGATTAGTGGAAGGTCGCTCAATTTCTAAAGGGAAAGAAAAGATTTTAGAAGACCACGTGTTGCAAGCCGCACATCGATATGTGTTGTTCAATACTGCAGAAGTTGAACCTTACTTACAGTGAGTATAGTTGATTTTTAAGATTATATTATCTTTGATCTATTACATACCTCGTATATTCTAACATCTCTCTTCAATGATTTTAAATAGGATGCACATTGAGGAGCTTAAACAAATAGATCGTCGTTTCTTAAGTAATGAGACGTTGTTACAAAAGCAACATATGGAAACATTTGCTGAATGGTTATCAAAACAGGTTCTTCATAATTCTTCAGGCCGAATTCAATGGCTAGCTCACGGTACAAGAAAGCAAGTTACAAGTTATACGGGTTATATTATAAATGGACATCGGTTCCATACAGTTGATGTTGGAAGGTCGACACAAGATAGTGGTGTCTCAATTGAAGCCGATACTATTTGTCAATCTAATGCTGATGGTTATTCACATACAGTAGGAAGAATATCATACTATGGGGTTATACGAGATATTGTTTTGCTAGACTACTATTCTTTCAAAGTTCCTGTTTTTAGGTGTGATTGGGCCAATCCTGGAACTGGTGTGAAAATTGAAGATGGTTTTACACTCGTCAACTTACACCACGGATTAAAAACTTTTGAAAGTGATCCTTTCATTTTGGCATCACAAGCAAAGCAAGTTTTCTATTCTAGGGACGATGATGAATCAAATTGGTATGTGTTGCTAAAGGCGCCGCCTCGGGGTATTCATAACATGAATGTGGTTGAAGAGGACGCATATACGTCATCAACACCTCTTGATGTCTCCCAACTTGAAATTAACATTACTGAAAAAGAACCATATGCAAGGAATGAGTGTGATGGAATCGATGTGACTGAGACATGACTGAAATTTTCAGTTGTAGATTTTATAGTTATTTATTTTGATTGATATATGTTCTTTGCAAGTTATACAACTCTTTATTTACTGTTGCAATAAATTTGTTTGCTTGTTTATTTTCAGCTATGTATCATGTCATACAACATGTTTGATCAGGTCATTACGTAGCATTGAAAAGATGAGTAAAATGGGCAAAAAACGTAGCAAAGCATCTGCAGATGAAATTCAGGTGATATTATCTTATATTTTATATCGTTGTTTATTTTAATAAAGTACACTTGTACATTTCAATAGCTCTTTTTGTTATTTTACAGGAACACGTAGCTAGTAGGTTATCAGGAATGAACACTAAAAATTCAGCTAATTCATCCCAAGATTTGCTTGATCAAGAACCGATTGATGACAACAAACCTGATAAGAAAAAAGGTCGTGGAGCATCAAAGTTGAAAATGATTAGTGGTCAAGATAAGCGCAAAGAGGTGAAGCGTAATGAGTTCGGACAGCCGATTGGAGATAATTCAGTTACATACGCTTCTTTTCTAGGTTGCATGATAAAGGAATTTGTGCCATATACATTGGATGGATGGAATGACATAGATGAAGAAGTGAAAGATAGGATGTGGAGTTGTCTTCAGGTAATATCTTCGGTCACTTCATTTTTCATTTCAATTTTTATTATAAGTTGTAGAAATATTTTCGTGTTTCTATGTACAGATGAATTATAAAGTTGAGGATTGGGAAAAAAAATCAATTTTTCAAAAGTTAGCTAAATTGTGGCGCGATAGAAAATCCTAACTTCAAATACTTGTACGAGAAGCTAATACAAGTCGAGTTGCTTCACGAAATCTCAGTCTTTTGAAGCCCGAATTTATGGACCAAAATCAGTGGGACTTGTTTGTAAAGAGGACACTATCACCTACCTTTCAAGTAAGTATTAATTCACTTTTCTTATAGGTATGAAACAATATTCGATTGTGGTAATCCTCTTCCATGCAAGAATACCTACCTTTCAAGTAAGTAGTAATTCACTTTTCTTATAGGTGTCAAATTATAGTTATTAGTATATCATGATCTAGAAATTGAAGACTGAAATCGCATATGTTTGTTTTTTATTAGGTTGTTGACGTTGAGTGTTGGTCTGTGATGTTTGTGTCTTGTTCCTAAATACTTCTCCCAACTGTCTTTCTCAATTGTCAGCACTGTCACCAATTCCCACGTCGGTTCCTTAACTGCTCGCCTACTTCTCCCAACTGTCTTTCTCAATTTTCTCTAGTTCAATAATATAGTAAACTTTTGATTACTTTGTTTCATAACATAAATTGTTTGGAAAAAGTAAATGAACAATTGATTCCAAATATTTTATTATCAAATTATCACAAATGAGCAACGAACAAGACTCGTGAGTCTACTTGATTTTTTTGGGAAAATTCGTTTATTTAAGTCTTCAAATTTTGTGTTTTTCATTTTCTGTAAATTCTTGTTTTTCACTATAAATGAAAAATCGAAATAATTTCTATTTGACTTGTTTATTCCTCAGAGACGATAGATGTTTAAATTCATTAATTATGAATTTTCTATTTCTAAAAATATTTTGTCACTTTTTGTTTGTTTGCAGTAGCTAGCTAGCTAGAGTATATGATTTTGTGACCAATATTAAAATTTGGATTTAACCATGCATTCATGGATTGTTTCCCTAGCTTTCACAAATTTTCAATCGGGTCTCTGTGTTTATTTGTTCTTTCTTCTTTTTGCCCTAGGCCAATACTATTACCATGCATTGGGATGTATTATTGGACATTGCAGCCATTTATACGGCAATTTTACAGTGCTTCCTATTGCGTCATCTTTGTATTTATTTGTTCTTTCTTCTTCTTTGCCCTAGCTCAATATCTATATTTAATATCTACATTTGTAATGATTCCACCATTACAGGTTAGCAATTTATCATGATTGTTACTCTAGCTCGGGGTTACATTGCTTCTTTTTGTTGCAATTCACTTGATAATACTTGTAATTAATATCTTGGTTATGTTATATCTCAGGAAAAGAGTGCAAAATTTAGAGCAATGAGGGAAAAACAAGACCACATTCACACAATGAGCCGGAGAGGTTATGCTCGTTTGACTCACATTATGGTAAATATTATTTTTTTTATATTTTCTAATTTAGTAATAAATAATGGTATATATATACATCTTTTGAATTTATATATTTCTATATTTAAGGAGAAGACAACTCAAGGATATACAAGAATTACGAGATCACAAGTTTGGATTGAAGGGCACAAGAAAAAAAAATGGAGAACCTATTACTCAAGCTGTTGTAGAGAAAATGGTAATAGAATTATGTCTTTTTTATTTGCATCAGATCCTAAGAAAAAAATGACCAACCTAAATTTGTTATTTTCTCAGAAATTATCTTTGTTATTTGCAGAAACAAATACAAGAATGTCCACCTGAATCTCAAAACACAATTAACATTGCTGATGATGCAATTAGCCTTGTGTTTGGCAAGGAAAATCGGGGTAAAGTGCGTGGGATGGGCTTTGGAGTTACACCATCAAAAGTTGGAGCTTATGTACAGCAAAATGGCACTGTTAAACAACTTCAAGATATGGTGCATAACCTTCAACAAGAAATGCAAGAAATGAAGTCCATGTTTTTACAAAGTATGAGACAACAAAATCAACAAGAACATGTTAGTAATTAAATAACATACAAAATCAGTTTGATATATTGTACACTTAAATGCTTTTGGATTATCATGAAGGCATGCTTGACATAATTTGTTTGTAAACTTAGGTTGCTAGTGGTGGCATTGGCAGCGGTATTGGGAATGAAGTTGGCAGCAACAGTGATATCAATATTGGTGCAAAGAAAAGTTGTGATTTTGATAATGTTAAAAAACATCTTGCTACAGCTCAGGTAACTATCTTAAAATTATGTGTTTCTAAACTACAAGATTTTTACAAAATAGAAATTGTAAAATTAAAAAAATTTGTATTGTTTATTTGCAGTCAAATTTGAAGAATGTGAGTTGTGGAGATATATGTGCTAATAGTAAATGTAAGTTGCTTCATTGGTCTGTTGATAGATTAGTTGTTGCAGAAGGTTGAATTTCATCTACAGATCCAAACACAAAAGTGCATCATGTTGTTCTTGGTAGATCTTGTTGGAAAGTTTGGGTTGATAAGGTTTTGGTAGAGAAGGTGGATCTAATTCGACCAAATGATGAAATGCAGTTTCTCGATAACGCAATAGGAAGCACGGTAGCATGGTTATCTAAATTTGTAGTATTGTGTGATTGATATAGATTCTACATATTTTCGTGGATTGAAAATTTAAATATCGGTATGTTCTAGCTATTTTGTGACGGATTTTGTATCTTGAAACTTTCTGTTTTGGTAAATATGATGAAAAAGAATTACTTTTATTAATTTTGTGTGTGGATTATACTTATTATACAAAATTGATTTCTCGTTTCTGTGAAAAATTGGGTTTTTCCGCGTTCCAAGCGTCGTGGCGCTGATCCAGAAGAAATTGAATTTTTTTTCAGGTTTTCTTTCAACGGCGTGCAAACATACGCCGTTGATGTTCTTATCCACGACGTGCAATGCACGCTGTTGATGCTTGTATCAACAACGTATAATCCGAGCTATAGATACACTTCTTCGCAGCGTGCAATGCGTGCTGTCGATTTTAGTATCGACGGCGTATAATGCGAGCTGTGGATATAATTATTCGCGGCGTGCGGTGCGTGCTGTCGATTCTCGTATCCACGCCGTGCAGTGCGCACTGTCGATTCTTGTATCCGCGAAGATCGGAAGAGCGTCGTGGCGGGGTAGAGTGTAGATCTCGGAGGTTGCTGTAGCCTTCGAATAATGAGAGCTGTAGATATAATTATTCGCGGCGTGCGTTGCGTGCTGTCGATTCTCGTATCCACGACGTGCAGTGCGCACTGTCGATTCTTGTATCCGCGACGTGCGCTGCACGCTGTCCATACCATTATTCGCAGCCAGCATAGTACGCTGTTAATACCTATGACTTTCAACAGCATTTAGCTTTGCAGCATGCAATGCGCGCTGCAGAAAGCCCATTTGCGCGCTGCGAATATTCATTTTTGTTGTAGTGGTTGCGAAGGGAGACGAACGGGCAACGAAAACTCTTTGATTCTCCTCTCCTAATTTTTGAAAATTTATGTGTTTGTTGTGGGTGTGTTTCACGGCTGAATGGGGTGCCAAAAGCCCAAGGTTTCTATTTATTATTTTCGAAAATTCATGTGTTAATGGGTTGGGGTTTTGGGCTTTTTTGTTTAGGGATAATTGGGCCTTCTAAAATTAGATAAATTAGGCCCAATAGTACTTATTAAATTGTAAAATAAAATTTTACAAAAATTTTTTTCAAGA
Organism: Primulina huaijiensis; assembly: GCF_012295235.1. NCBI lineage: Eukaryota > Viridiplantae > Streptophyta > Magnoliopsida > Lamiales > Gesneriaceae > Primulina > Primulina huaijiensis. Next base: position 5,945,767 of record NC_133314.1, read on the forward strand.
ATAATAATTTATGGGCTTTTAGTAGTCTCTCGTTTGCCCAACACCAGCTTCACGGGTAAAATCGAGCTCGTCTCGTAAAATAATTTGGAATCTATTATTTTTATAAAAATTTAATTATATTAATAAGCCTCGAAAATATTTATTAAAAAAAAAATTTTATCTTGGTCGTCCTCGGTCCCCTTTCCCCAGCCTATTATCGAATATTCGGCTAAAATCTTCAATTCTCATGAAATCATGCAATATAATTATTTAATCATGCAATTAGACCTTCAATCATATAATATACATCAAGTAAGCATTTAGAATAAATTAAATAAAACAATTAATCAATTTAGCACATTTGCATGGATGTGGTTTACGTGGGTTGGCTTTTGGACGTTACAGAAACATAGCGTCTACATCACAGATGCTAGTCTCGAGCTCAAACGACCTTTATCCTTATTTTAGGTGGTTGATTCGATTAGAAACCTGTTTAGAATATACGATACAATTTCTAATAAGTTTTATGATCTTATATTGCGTGGCAGACTGAAAGGGGATCGGTTACGGTGCCCGTTGCGCAACGGAAGTTTTTAAAAATTTGTTTCAATAAGAACAAAAACCGAGCACCCCACAAAGTAGTGTAGCAAATAAGCAAAACACAATATGACATTCATAGGGTGTTTAAAATTTTTACCTATCAATCTTAAAAAATTGATGTTTGGCTCCAACTAAGTTGTAAACAACTTAGCTCTTGTATGGTTGACCCTCTACAAGCTTCCTTGTTCTTGGACTCCTTCCTTCAAATTAGATCCACCACCAACAAGCTAAATCCACTCTAATTTCGCACTATAAAAATTAGAGCATTTTTCATTAGAGAAGAGAGTGTTTCCTCAACAAAATGAAGAAGAAAATTTTATGAGAATAATGCTCAAAAATTTCGGCCACCATGCATATGAGGAGAGAAGGAAGTGTTTTTCTTGGTTAGACAAAAAAAAAGTAAAAGTAAGCATGTACATGTTATGCCTTGGATATTGAAAAAGTAGCCTCCAACCCTTCACCTCCCATGCATGCAATTCTCTTTGGGCTTGTAACAATTACAAAGCTCATGGACTTTAATTTAATTGTCTCAAACAAATTTAAGACCAATTAATCCTTACTTGATTTTACTCAAGCCCACTAGTTGAATAATTATTTCCTATTGGGCTCTACAAGACCCAATATTATTTAATTAAGTCAACACTTGAAGTAATTTAATTATTTGGACTTTACTAGGCCCACTATTGTTTAACTAATTCAACACTTGAATTAATTTAATTTAGTCCATAATAATGTTTATGAAAATCACAATTTTCAAATACATTATTTATTTAGCCCACTTTTAAATTAGGAACACTTTCACAAATTAAAAGTTACATTCCCCTCATAGAAGTCGTATTTCTATTTTTCTTTGCGCTTATAAACTCCTTTATAAGCCGTTCAACACATTGAACTATTTTACTTCTCAACGGGATCTAGAAAGCTAGTACTTGTGTGGCCCTCAATGGTTAATTGATACAACTAGCTTTGGGTTCACATCTCCATGTGATTCGGGACTAAAAATGTCCTTATTTGAGCATACCCAAATTCCTCCATTCTTACTTATCAACTCCTTGATAATAAGAACGTCAGAACTCAAGTCTGATAGTACCCAATCAATCATGTTAAACGCCTAGCAGCATCGCTTACATGATTCCCTAGGTATCAAATGATAGTGCCTGCAAATACCATTCAATTATGGTTATCGTACAGTACTGTCCCTTCATCTCATATATCCCGACCGATTCGACAACCATTGGTATATCGAGAGTTGTCAATGAATCGATAGTATGTGTCGTGTCGTAGTCGCATCGATGGTGTAATCTATGAAACCCCTTTCATAATTACCACCATACTCTGATCAGATATTTCATACTACATACACATAGGATATCCATACCCGAAGGTAAGCGGTGAATCCCCGACTACAATGCATCGACTCCTATATGTTTTGACAAAACACCCAACCTTGCCACCTGATGACCCCATATGAGTCGGTAAACAAGTTAAAGTGCAATGCTAGCACACAGAGTCTCAATGTTGTCCCGGGTTATAAGGACTAATGATGTACAACCATAAACTAGGACGTTTCCACTCGATAAGTGAGAACAACTTGGAAAGTCCTTTATGGGGGGTTGTTCAGTGCACTCTACAAGGAGCACCTATCTGCATGCTCGGACATCACAATGTCCTCTACCAATGAAACATGGTACTCACATCGCAGATACTAGTCTCGAACTAGAGCGGTCTATATCCTTCTTAACGGTGGCTGAATCGACTAGGAACTGTTTAGAATATACAGTATTCCAAATATGAGTTTCATGATACTCATCATATGAGCATCTAATATTCTTTCTACTATTTGTATATTCGAGGACTTTATCTATACAACAAGTATGGGTATATAGATAAAGAAGTGCCAAAACAATAATTTCAAATATTATTAAAATAAAGACTGTTTATACATAGTGTTTCATTGTGAACACTCGGCCAACACTTGGCTCGACGTGTACCTACTCTAACAATCTCCCACTTGCACTAGAGCCAACTACCCATATGCTTCAAACCCATCGATTCGCGATGCTTCTCGATTAATGGTCCAGGTAAAGGCTTAGTTAACGGATCAACAACATTATCTGCGGAGCCGACTTTGTCAATCGACACTTCTCCTCTTTCCACAATCTCTCGGAGGATGTGGTACTTTCTCAATACACGTTTGGACTTTTGATGTGACCTTGGCTCCTTTGCTTGAGCTATAGTTCATGTGTTGTCACAAAACACCGGGACAGGAACAACTCCATTAGGAATGACGCCCAACTCTTGGACAAAATTCCTTATCCAAACAGCCTCCTTTGCTGCAGCTGATGCAGCAATGTATTCGGCAACAGTGGTGGAATCCGTAGTACTGTCTTTCTTGGAACTCTTCCAAGAGACGGCAGCACCATTGAGCATGAATACGAACCCAGAGGTTGACTTCGAGTCATCGATATCGCTTTGGAAGCTAGAGTCGGTATAGCCTTCCAATTTCAGTTCTCTACCCCCATAGACCAAGAACAACTTATTGGTCCTTCTCAAATACTTGAGGATGTCTTTCACAGCTTTTCAGTGTGGAAGACCAGGGTTCGATTTATATCTACTCACTACACTTAGTGCGAAAGCCACATCAAGACGTGTAGATATCATCCCATACATGATGCTACCAATTGCAGATGCATACGGAATGCGTGTCATTGCCGCTATCTCTGCATCAGTCTTGGGAGACATAGACTTGGATAGAGACATGCCATGACACATTGGTAGATGTCCTCTCTTGGACTCATCCATCGAGAACCGCTTCACGATGGTATCAATGTATGTGGACTGGGTGAGACCAAGCAATATTCTCGATCTATCTCTATAGATCTGTATTCCCAATACAAAAGATGCTTCACCCAAGTCCTACATCGAGAACTTACTCGCTAACCATATTTTAGTTGATTGCAACATCCCGACATCATTCCCAATGAGTAGAATGTCATCAACATAAAGCACCAGGAATGTCACAGCACTCCCACTGACCTTCTTATACACACAGAGTTCCTCCGGATTCTTAGTAAAACCAAACTCTTTGATTGTACTATCTAATCTGATGTTCCAACTACTATATGTCTGCTTTAGACTATAAATAGATATCACAAGTTTGCATAACATATGCTCACTTCCGATAGATGTAAACCCTCAGGTTGAGACATGTAAATCTCTTCCTTAATATCTCCATTAAGAAAGGTTGTCTTGACATCCATCTGCTATATCTCATTGTCATACCATGCAGTTATGGCTAGCAAAATCTTTATAGACTTGAACATTACAACTGGAGAAAAGGTTTCCTCAAAATCAACTCATTATCTTTGAGTATATCCTTATGCCACCAATCGCGCCTTAAAGGTCAATACCTTCCCATCCGCCCCAAGTTTCCTCTTGTAAATCCATTTACACCCTATGGGAACAGTTCCCTCAGGTGGATCCACAAGCTTCTACACTTGGTTCGAATGCATGGAATTCATCTCAGATTCCATTGCTGCAAGCCACTTGGATGAATCGGCATCAGATAACGCTGCCTTGAAGGTCCTTGGATCACATCCATGGTTAAGCTCATCATGGCCCTCGTCAAGAAGCAGACCATACCTCATAGATGGTCTCGAGACTCTCTCGGATCTTCTAGGAGCTTGTATCTCCTCTCTTGGCTCTTCGGGTGTGGGTTCTATAATTGTGGGTGTCTCTCGAACCTCTTCGAGTTCTATCATCTCCCTTTTTCTATCCAATAGAAATTCTTTTTCCAAAAAGGTTGCATTCCTTGAAACAAACACCTATATTTCTTGGGGATGATAGAAATAATATCCAACTGAATTCCTTGGATATCCCACAAAGTAACATAAAATGGATTGACTATCCAATTTATCTCCCACTACCTGCTTCACATAAGTAGGGCACCCCCATATTCTAAGATAAGAATATTTGGGAGGCTTACCCATCCATATCTCATATGATGTCTTATAAACTGTCTTTGAATGGACATTGTTCAACAACAGTGCCGCTGTCTCAAGCGCATATCCCCCAAAAGATGCCGGCAACTCCGTGAACCCCGTCATAGACCGAACCATGTCCATCAAAGTCTGGTTAATACGCTCCGAAACACCATTCAACTGCGGTGTAGCGGGCGGAGTCCACTGCGAGAGAATCCCATTCTCCCTAAGATACTCTTGGAACTCGGCACTCAAGTACTCACCACCTCGATCCGATCGAAGTGACTTGATGCTTCGTCCCAACTATTTCTCTACTTCACTTCTGAATTCTTTGAACCTTTCAAAGGCTTCATACTTGTATTTCATTAAATACACATACCCATACCTCAAAAAGTCATCGGTAAAGATGATGAAGTAGGCATGTCCATGCTTAGTGGTGATGCTAAGCAGACCGCACACATCGGCATGGATCAAATCCAATAACCCTTTGGCTCGCTCCACATGGCCCTTAAAGGGAATTTTGGTCATCTTTCTTTTCAGACAGGATTCACAAGTTGTGAGAGAATTAATATCATACATATCAAACATGTCTACTCCCACTAGCTTGTTCATCCTTCTTAGGGAAATATGTCCTAATCGAGCATGCCATAATTGTGCTGAATTAAGAGTATCTTGCTTTCGCTTGTTTGTTGTTGTTATTGCTTGGACATTGTTTAGTGGAATATCTTTCAATTTTAAGTTATAGAGACCGTTTTCAAGTTCTCTAGTACCTATTAAACATTCATTCTTGTAAATGTTGCAAACACCTTTGCTAAATAAACAAGAATATCCATATTTATCAAGCATAGAAATGGAAACAATTTTTTTTTACCAACTTAGGTACAAACAAAACATATCTCAAAATCAACTTAAAATCATTGTTCAATAACAAGTAAACATCTCCCACGGCCTTGGCAGCAACTCTTGCTCTATTGCCCATCCTCAAGAAGGTCTCACCTTCCCTACGCCTCCTACTTCTTCCCATCACCTGTAGATCATTACAGAGATGTGGGCCACAGCCGGTATCCAATACCCAAGAAGTAGAGTTAATCGAAATTTTTACTTTTATATAGAACATACCGTTTCCAGAGCTCCTATGGGCAAGATATTCTCTGCAGTTACGCCTCCAATGTCCAGGCTTCTTACAGTGATGACATATGTCAACAGTCTTGTTAGCTTTAACAGGTGTAGCTGCCACAGCGGGACTCGGAGCTTGCCTCTTCAAGGGCACGTTCTTCTTGAGACGTTGGAAAGAACGTTCTTTCCCTTCCCAGGTGGACCAGTCTTCGTACCAGGTGAAGAGCCCACATAAAGATCCGTCTTCTCTTTCTTGATGGTGGCTTCAAACGTAACAAGCATATTCACCAACTCCTCAATGGTAGGCTCCAGCTTGTTCATGTTGAAATTCACAACAAAAAGATCAAATGAGCTAGGCAACGATAAGAGAAACACGTCGATGGTCAACTCCGAAGGCAACATCAGATCCATGCCAATGAGCTTGTCCACGAGCCCAATCATCTTTAGGCCATGCTCATAGACCGAGGCCCCATCTCGCATGCACAAAGTGATCAGCTCCTTGACGGTAGCATGCCTAAGAGGTCGAGTTTGCTCACCAAAGAGCTCCTTGAGATGCAAATTAATGTCAGCAGCACTCTTTAAATCCTCAAAACGCCTCTGCAGCTCATCATTCATAGAAGCCTGCATATAACATTGAGCTCGCAAGTCATGGTCACACCAATCCTTGTAAGTCTGCAATTCCTCAGGAATGCAGCTAGTCGGAGCCTCAACAGGGGGCGACTCGGTAAGTGTATATGCTATCCTTTCCGAATTCAAGACGATTTTCAGGTTTCTTAGCCAAGTGAGGTAATTAGGTCCAGTTAATATGTGTGTTTCGAGTATTGCAGATAATAGATTGCGAATCGAAGACATTGTCAATTTTTGTACTGAAAAATTAAACAGATAAATGTTTATGACTATTTTAAAATATTTAGTAAGATATGAAGTATGGACTTTTACTTCATAAATATTCGCTCCCACTAGTTTGACATCTTTCACTACCCTCTAGTTAAAACGGGAAACTCCTTTCCTCAGTAGATACGTAAGGTCCAATTAGCGAATTATGATCCCGAATAATATCAGCAAATCATAATTCTTAAAAGGTAGTTCTCAATTGCATCACCATGCAACCTTCTACGTAAACTTTTGTCTCACGTTTGATTTGGACCCAATAATATGACGTCGTTCATCTTTACGTGTCAAGCCATACCCATCGATGTTGAACCTTAATGGACGGTCGCCATGAGTTCCCTCAATAATATGAGCCGAAATCATGGGAGTTTCACGTAGTTCACATCACAACGTTAATGGATGTCACAACTTTCCGGTGTCCAAGGCCCCCCCAATAATATGAGCCGAGCTGGAACACGGGTAGCATTCATCATGCACCCATTGTCGATGGAAGACGTGGAAATTATAAACAGCTATATAATTCCCCTTTTCGGGCTTGATATTAATTTTGAATCTTATTCAAAATGAGGGTTTTTAATTTTGAAAGGTCTCATCATTAATTTTATTTAAAAGCTCGCCATGTTTGATCGTATGTTTGCCGGATTCATGCAACTTTGTTATTATCATAATAATAACGCACATACTCATTATTTATAACATATCATGCATATATTATAAACAGTAAACTAAACAAAGATGATCAATCGTCCCAAAACTAACGGCCCGTGTGAGCTAAACACGGGCCTATGTCCGATCCTAGGGAAATGCATGGGATGCAAATGCAACTTTTACATAAGCTTCCAATATTTACATGTCTTTGATCTTCATAATCATCAAGGCCACCATATTCCAATCTTGATCTTCCACTATACTAATATTTACAAATAAATATCCATGGCAAATAGGGATACATCTCATGGGGTGGGAACGGGCCATAAACCAAGCCCACTTATAAATTTGATAATTATTACAATCATTCAACACAAAATATCCTAGCATACACCTAGCAAATTGGGCTTGGGCTTTTGATCATCCTTCATGCATAATATCACATATCATACACCATCAATTAATTATCACAATAATCAATTGATCCAATATTATATATCTTGATCCTATCACTAACCGCCATGATTATAAACTAAATTAACAAAGTATACAAACACTTTTGTCTACTTTCTAATTTATTTATTTATAACCGAATTTCTTGTAAATCACCATTTAATATAAATAATTAAAGTCCAACTTCAATTATTTATTTCATGAGAAAATATTTACAACTTTTGTAAATTTAAACTTAAGGGCCCAAAAAATCATTTTTCAACAAAAACATTTTGGCCCATTTAAAATTTCACAAATATGTTAGTCATCTAATGCCCCAAAAACTTCAAGGCTCATGACACTTTAATAATCCAAAACACTTTTGGAAACCCTAGTCGTCATCGCCGTCGCCGGAGCTCCGTCGCCGGATTCCAGCCAACTTACAAAAAAAAAAATTTATTTAAAACATGGGGCTGTTAGGGCAGCCCCTCTGGCTGCCCTTGCTGCCCGAAACTGGCAGACCCACGGGCCCCAAAACTGCCCCAAAACCGGCCATCGAATTGTTGTTTTGATTGTCTCATGCGGTTAGAAATTGACCTCAACATAATACCATGTATTTGCTACACCAAAATTGTAACCTTAGCTCTGATACCACTTGAACGGGGATCGGTTACTGTGCCGGTTGAGCAACGGAAGTTTTTAAAATTTTGTTTCAACAAGAACAAACACCGAGCACCCCACAAAGTAGTGTAGCAAATAAGCAAAACACAATATGACATTCATAGAATGTTTAGAATTTTTACCTATCAATCTTAAAGATTGATGTTTGGCTCCAACTAAGTTGTAAACAACTTAACTCTTGTATGGTTGACCCTCTACAAGCTTCCTTGTTTTGGACTCCTTCCTTCAAATTAGGTCCACCACCAACAAGCTAAATCCACTCTAATTTTGCACTAGAAAAATTAAAGTATTTTTCATTTGAGAAAAGAGTGTTTCCTCAACAAAATGAAGAAGAAAATTTTAGGAGAATAATGCTCAAAAATTTCGGCCACCATGCATATGAGGAGAGAAGGAAGTGTTTTTCTTGGTTAGACAAAAAAAAAGTAAAAGTAAGCATGTGCATGTCATGCCTTGGATATTGAAAAAGTAGCCTCACACCCTTCACCTCCCATGCATGCAATTCTATTTGGGCTTGTAACAATTACAAAGCCCATGGACTTTAATTTAATTGTCTCAAACAAATTTGAGACCAATTAATCCTTGCTTGATTTTACTCAAGCCCACTGGTTGAATAATTATTTCCTATTGGGCTCTAAAAGACCCAATATTATTTAATTAATTCAACACTTGAATTAATTTAATTTTTTGGACTCTATTAGGCCCACTAGTGTTTAATTAATTCAACACTTGAATTAATTTAATTTAGTCCATAATAATGTTTATGAAAATCACGATTTTCAAATACATTATTTATTTGGCCCACTTTTAATTTAGGAACACTTCCACAAATTAAAAGTTACATTCCCCTCATAGAAGTCGTACTTCTATTTTTCTTTGCGCTTATAAACTCCTTTGTAATCCGTTCAACACATTTAACTATTTTACTTCTCAATGGATCTAGAAAGGTAGCACTTGTGTGACCCTCAATGGTTCATTGATACAACTAGCCGTGAGTTCACATCTCCATGTGATTCGGGACTAAACATGTCCTTGTATGAGCATACCCCAATTGCTCCATTCTTTCTTATCAACTCTTTGATAATAAGAATGTCAGAACTCAAGTCTGATAGTACCCAACCAATCATGTTAAACGCCTAGCAGCATCGCTTACATAATTCCTTAGGTATCAAATGATAGTGCCTGCAAGAACCATTCAATTATGGTTAGCGTACAGTACGGTCCCTTCAACTCATATATCCCGACCGATTCGACAACCATTGGTATATCGAGAGTTGTCAATGAATCGATACTATGTGTCGTGTTGTAGTTGCATCGATGATGTAATCTATGAAACCCCTTTCATAATTACCACCATACTCTGATTAGATATTTCATACTACATACACATAGGATATCCATACCCGAAAGTAAGCGGTGAATCCCCGACTACAATGCATCGACTCCTATATGTTTCGACAAAGCACCCAACCTTGCCACCTAATGACCCCATGAGAGTCGGTAAACAAGTCGAAGTGCAATGCTAGCACATATAGTCTCAATGCTGTCCCGGGTCATAAGGATTAATGGTGTACAATCATAAACTAGGACGTTTCCACTCGATAAGTGAGAACCACTTGGAAAGTCCTAAATGGAGGGTTGTTTAGTGAACTCTACCAGGAGCACCTATCTGCATGCTCGGACATCACAATGTCCCCTACCAATGAAACATGGTACTCACATCGCAGATACTAGTCTCAAACTCGAGCGGCCTATATCCTTCTTAGCGGCGGCTGAATCGACTAGGAACTATTTAGAATATACAGTGTTCCAAATATGAGTTTCAGGATACTCATCATATGAGCATCTCATATTCTTTCTACTATTCATATATTCAAGGACTTTATATATGCAACCAGCATGGGTATACAGATAAAGACTGTTTATACATAGAGTTTCATTGTGAACACTCGGCCAACACTTGGCTCGACGTGCACCTACTCTAACACAGACCTCATGGTGCTAATATTCAACGACTTTATCTATGCATCTTGCATGTGTATACAGATAAATCATGTCATAATTAGATAAAACCGTAAAATATTATTAAAATAAATATTATTTTTACATTAGAATCAATAAAGTTTAAACCACAAGTTGACTCGCTAGACACCTACTCTAACATATTATCACTATGGAGTTGAATATACTATATCGTCATGTTCTTGTGTACGGAATTTGTTCATGATATGGCTCGTTAATTGCTTCTACCAGACACTGACTAATTTTTTGTTCGAGAGTAAAACACCTCTAGAAAAACACAGGGATCTGGACGACTTGGAAGAATTGTCGCGAGTCTTTCTTTCTAGAGTGTGAGATACAATTGGCGAATTTGGGGTCGAAAATAGATATAGAAATGTTTGCAACATATGCTTAGGTTATTTGGAAAGAACTCTGTCAGTTGCAACATAGTGTTCACAAACATGTTATAACTTATTGGGAAGAATTCATAAAGGTAGAGTGAGAACATCTACTGCATACAGTGGCTGAGAAAGATGCAACACGAAGTGGAAAAGACCTCCCCATGATCAATTTCGCTTAGATGTGGATGCAGGATTTGATGAAGAAAAGGGCCGATTCGATGTTGGAATGGTTGTAAATGATCACTATGGCACCATTTGATTCGCTTCTGCTATGAATATTCGAAAGCCTATATATGTGGTTGCAGGAGAATTATTAGCTATTCAACATAGCTTGATACACGTGGCTCGATGTGGTTTTACTAATCTTCAGGTTCTTTCTGATTCTTTGCTCGCAATCAAAGCAGTGAACTCGAGGGCGGAGAACCTTGGACCTGATGGTGTAATAATTTCAAACATTAAAAGTGAAACGTCTGCTTCTTAAAATATTACTGAAATATCAATCATAAACATATAAATAAGTTAATCATGCATTTTAAAATTAATCCAATAACTGAATAAAAATAAATGCAGTTACACAAAATCTTAAAATGTGACTTCATCGAGGAGTTACTGTTTAAAAATGAACACCATTGAATATCTAAAATTCTGACAATGACCAGAGCATAAAAATCATGAACATGTGAAACTACTGTTTAAAACCCCTGACTCCTAATCATAATATGCGGAAGAAATGCAAGGTCATCGGGTTATCAAGTGCACCTTCAGCTTCGCATACTCAGTTTTCAGCACCTCCAGTCTCCACATCCTCATGATCACCTGCATCAATAACACTTAGTGAGTCTAAAGACTCAAAACACCTGAACCGTAATAACAAGTACATATAAATATCAAGCAACAATGAAAAGTGCTGTAATTAAAATAAGTTTCATGTTCTTCAAAAGTATAAACTTTAGCATAAACATATCCATTTCAAATCATGTCATATCGTATCATCATATATGTGTTCATTTTTCATTATGGAATGCAGATCAATAGTTGTGACTTTTGTATCAGCTCTAAGTCGATGAATCCATCTACGTATAACCGTGAAACCCTGCGGCGGGGACATCAGCGACAGCTTAACCCGTCTATTGAGCCTTGGCCTTACATGTTCGTGTTCGTGTTCGTGTTCGTGTTCGTGTTAGTCACAACTAACTCACCTCCTTCAAAACATATCATCGTATTCATCGCCTGTAAAATTCATGCATATACATATTTTTTCTTAATACCAAGCATGCAACATTTTTTCCAGCATTAAAATAAAAATACATATTCAATATCAACATATACATTTTAAATATGCAATATCGATTGTCGGGGTGCTGCCAGGACTGATAACCTAACTCAGTGCAAAATGACGATTTCCCTTTCAAACTTACTAAATGCCTTAAAAACATATTTTTAATTATTTTTTAGACGTAAACTCGAGCTCGAACTTTAACTTCTATAATTCGATTAAAACTTAGACCGGATCCCGTGTTTTAACCCGAACTTAACCAAACTTAAATCATAGTTCAACGGCTCCTAACCAAACCCTGTATGACCCAATTAAACCATCAATAACTTTGGACATATTGACATATTAATACCCAAAACGGACCATGTATACTAAAATCTAAAACCCTCAAGTACATGACTAGCGCCTAGGTGCTGGCTGTGTAGCGTTTCGGTGCTGGTTAGCGTCTAGGTTCCAAGCACCAACACTGCGGTGCTACAAGGGCCAAAGCTTGAGCGCTGCGGCACCAAGTGAGCAGCGCCGCGACGCCACCCCTACGACCAAAAACCCCAAATCAACTTCACAGCCAAACTCTATCCCATGTCCAACCAGCCCGGACCATGCTTGAACCAGCCTTTCCTAGACCAACACTGACCCTTACTGAACTGCCTTAGTTGTGGCCCTCAGCCCCATGCACTCGAATACACGTGAAACACCCGAACTCTCCAAAACTGAGCTACAAACATTGGAATTTCGATAGGCCTCATACCAACCCAATCCACCTCTGAACCTATCGCTTAACATCATCAACCAGACATGATTTGAGTCCTCTAACCCTCAATCCTGGCAGCCCCTCGCAAGACATGTCAAAAACGTTATACATATGAAAGCAAAAATCATATACATGAAGAAAAACGTGTAAATACCGAGCCAAATCATTCGATCCGACATGTATCATGCATAATCACTCCAAAACATGTATTATGGTGTGAAAGAAGAGAAAGTAAAAGAATCGTTCGTGCCTTAGTATAAAAACGCTCAAAGAAATCGAACCAACGAAGTGAGAGACGAGCACCGAAGAGACGGGACAAGCTTCTACTGAATTTTCCTTGCAAAATTCACAAAAGCTGCTGCTGTTTTCTTGAGGTGGGGGCCGAGAGAGAAGAGGTGGGGGTAGGATTTCGGGGAGTGAAAATTTTGCGTAATAGTTAAATAGGATAATGGGCCTAGGTTTAAAATATTAAATTGTAAAGATCTAGGCCCAAACGCCCAATAACAAGCCCATTAGGCCCAATGACATGTACTTACAATATTTCGTTTAGGTTTGTTTTTAAAAATATTACCTGAACCCTCAAAAGTCCTCCGTTTTGTTAAAAATCGCCTAATGGTTTAAAATATGGTTCGATGCGTAAAAATACCTTAAAAAGACTCATTTTTGAAAATTCATATAAATTCACCATATATTAAATAACTAAAGGTAATTAATTAAATAAAACATTTTCCTTGACTGTCCCTGATCTCCGTTCCTCGTTTGTGCGTAAGGTACTTCTAAAAGCCCATAAAAATGAAATCTAGTAACTCATGAAATAAAAGAATGTACTCATGTCCTAATCGTATTGAGACATTAAAATAATAACTCATACATTTTAATAAAACCCTAGATTTGAATGCAGTCAACTTGCGTCGTTCGAATTTCTAGACCTTACAAAAAATTTAGTTGTGTATGTAGAGTTGTTAGTTTTCTCATGTCAATCGTTCTGCGAAAGAAGTAGCTTATTGTTTAGCATATTTTGCTTCACCTTCACTTGCTTCACCTTTTATCTTGGGGAGAGCGATTTCCCATCTTGGTTAGTGGATGTGACTCTAAAAGATTTTTAATGAATATATTTTTCTTTCAAAAAAAAAATATATGTATCATTGGAGCAAAGATGAGTACGACTCAAGTAAAATTTCGGATACGAGGACGAAGATGTTGACCTAGTTCCCACAAGGTCAAGGAGGAAGAGCCCCGATTAGAAAATGCGGTCGATTGAGGCGGGAATGAGACGAATTTCGGATTCAGGGGGCGGGGATGAGGAAAGCATCTTTGCCTCCCTTCCGATCCGCCACCTCGTCATCACTACTTAAACATATTTAATTTTTAGATTTGTTATTTAAATATTCGACTATTAAATTGTATGATACTGAGATCAAAATGAGATATATATATAAAATATAAAGTATGTTTTTTGTGAGACGGTCTCACGAATCTTTATCTGTGAGATGGGTCAACCCTATCGATATTCACAATAAAAAGTAATACTCTTAGCATAAAAAATAATATTTTTTTAAGAATGACCTAAATAAGATATTTGTCTCACAAAATACGACCCGTGAGACCGTCTCACACAAGTTTTTGCCAAAAATATATATACAATAGATCAAGATTTGCTTTATAAAATAGGACTCGATTAAAATTGCCAAAAATAGAATTCGATTTTTTTTTCTCTCTATTTTTCGCGTCTTGCATAAGATGAACGTACTTGTCCCATCGTAATCCGTCAACCGCACTCTTTATTACAAGTTATAATCATCAAACTCGAACATATTCATCAATTCTACGTCCAAGTCGAATTCAATCTCACGAACATAGTTGTTATTTTTCGTGAATATAATAAAATCGGCCGAGCTGACAAACTTCAGCCAAAAGTTAGATTATTTGAATTTGCCTAACGAAACTCGATATTTAAGTTCGATATTCAAGTGAATAGAGCTGGAATTCAAATTTTAACTCAACCCAAAACCAAGCTCAACCAAATTTTCCCCTAGATCTTTTTCAAGATAAATAATTGAGGAAATAGGTTATGGAATAAATTACATACGGATGGATATCAAAAGTCAAAACCATCTTAGACAAACGCTTTTTAAAGAAATATTATAAATTCAAAATTTTTGAAAAATAATATTTAAAATGTGTGTATTGAATANTAAATTTTTACTTTTTCACAACACGTTATCAGCACGAAGCTCTAAAAGTCCTCCATATTTTTCCAAGCTCCAAAACAGAAGAAAAAGGTAACAAAAGTAATAATATTTATTTTATTGTTTATTTATTTATTGTTTATATATTTACTATATAATATAATGTTATTATAAATAATAAAAATAAATTTTTCAAAAAACTTGTTATAAATCCTGGGAGGATGTTAAGACGACATCCCACACTCCCGGTAAGGGATACGACAAGTATAAAAGTCTATAAGGTTTTTAAACAAAATATCTTATGACACCTCATTATAATATTGTGATATGATATACATAATTATTTAAAACATTACTAATATTATATACACCATATTATTACCATAAAATTATACAAATACATACATTTATTTTCTTGTACACCAACGGTCATAAACGGTAACAAAACGGCTAGTTTTTGCCCTATAAATATGATCTCACAAACACATTCAATCACTCCAACTTTCTCTTCTTCTCTAAAATTATTCTTCATCAAATTTTTGAAGAAAAAAGAAGATGGCTTTCACAAAGTTATTTTTAATTATTTTGGTTATAATACTCACGAATCTTGTACTTATCGGAGAATATCCTCCTCATGTGTTTTCTTTATTTTTACGAATGCTTGTATTTGTTGTTTATCCATTACTTTGTATTGCAATATTCATTAACTAATAAAATGCATCATAATTTTTTTTAGTACCACCATATCAAACTTGACAAAGCTCGAATTTGTTGCACTCGACATTACGGGGAAAAATCATATGCCATGGACTCTCGATATAGAACCAATAAAAAAAATGGTATATCTTCATCACAAGAAAAAGCAAAAGCTATAATATTTTTGCGTCGACATCTCGATGAAGGTTTAAAATGTGAATATCTCATCGAAAAAGATCACATGGCTCTGTGGAAATGATTGAAAGAAAGATTTGAACATATAAGGGAAGTTATATTTCCGACCGCCCGTGATGAATGGAATATGTTAAGATTCCAAGATTTTAAGAAAGTCAGTGATTACAATTCAGCGATGTATCGAATAATCTCGCAGCTAAAATTTTGTGCACATGAGGTCACAGAATCGGAAATGCTTGAAAAAACATTTTCCACGTTTCACGCATCACATATAACTTTACAGCAACAATATAGAGTGCGTGGATTTGCGAGATATTATGAGCTCATCGCCTGTCATCTTGTGGCGGAAAAACACAACGAGCTACTAATGCGAAATCAACAGTCCCGACCCACTGGATCATCAGCATTTCCAGAAGTAAATGCTGTAAGTAAAAATGTATTTAAACCTGAAAACCAAAATCAAATTCAAAGACAAGGTTTTGGTCGAGGTCGAGGTCATGGTCGTGGACGTGGACGTGGAATTGGTCGTGGTCGTGGTCGAGGCCGTGGTCTTGAAAACAATAGAGATAGTTATAGTTATAACTCATCTCAAAAGGGCGTCACGAACCACCTACATAAAAGACATCATGAGAACATGAGTGTTAATGAAAATCACTCGAAAAGATTTGAAAGTTCTTGTTTCAGATGCGGCACTCCAGGACATTGGTCTCGTATTTGTCGAGCCCCTGAGCACCTTTGCAAGCTCTATAAAGAATCGATAAAGGGGAAAGAAAAAGAGACCAACTTCACTGAGCGAAGTGACCGTTTGAGTGATTCAACTCATTTTGATGCTGCTGATTTTATGAATGATTTCTCTGGAAATGATCAATATGTTGGTGGGATAGGAATGAACAATATTGATGCTGCAGATTTTCTCAATGATTTCTCTGAAAATGAACAATATAGTGGTAGAATATAAATATACAATAATTTATTTTTCATGTATGTATATGATAATGTTTTATTGTACAATTATGATATGTGTTATATTTACATATGTATTGTCATTAATTTTTTTTCATTGCATATTTTTTTGAAGTTCAAATATGGAAAATGCTATGAGCAAAGCTGAAGTTTGCATACCCGACAGTGGTACAACGCACACTATCCTCCGAGATAAAAGATATTTCTTGGAACTAAAACCAACAAAAACAACGGTGAATACAATATCAGGTCCTGTAGACTTGATTAAAGGATGTGGTAAAGCACAATTTTTGTTACCTAATGGTACAAAATTTTTTATCAATGATGCTTTATATTCACCACAATCGAAAAAAAATTTGTTGAGTTTTAATGATATATATTTCCATGGGTATTGTAATGCCCGAGATTTTAGTACTGTAGTCAGACATTGATTAATTGACAAAATTGAGATTTCAGGAGATAAAATAAGACGTGAAAGGAGAAGCCGGGCGTCGGTGCAATACAAGCCAAGAAGTTGGACAGAACTTGTGGCGCCCGAGCTGTAGAAAAGGGCCGCCCGAGCGCCAGTGCAGAACACGGTTAGTACTTGGACAGAACGTCTGGCGCCTGAGCGCCGCTTGCAATGCAAGAAAAATAAGCCACGTAGCTTAACCATGCAAATAGATATATATAATGTGTTAATTTCCTTCAGCAAGAATCAGAAAGAAGAAATCGATAGAGGAAACGAGAAAAGCTTTAGAAAATCCTTACGCCTTTATATTTCGATCCGCCCGTTAGATTTTGAATCCGACTTCAGTACGGTGTTCCTATCGACGTGGGCTACAACTGGACGTAAGTTGTTACGTTTTTATATGTGTTGAAATTATACTATTGTCAGAATTGAATAAAATTCATATATGATGTTCTTGACATGGTAGACATCATATAATCGAAGTCAGATTAAGAAACAGATTGATTACGGATTTGTTATAATTTTTCATATTATATTGAGTGATATTGGACAGATTTGGATTATGGTTGAATTACAGATTGTATTGGATATGGGTTATGATTGGTAACTGTTATCTGGTGATGTTGTATTGACGAAGATATTGAAATTGTCCCGTTATGCCGTTGATTTTAAGTTAAATCCAGATTGATCAGATTGGTATTGATTTGAACAGTATATTGATATGGGATTAATTGATATTGTCCATTGCCAGATCGTGTATTGATAGACTGTGAATTCTAAACGGGAACGTCGTCAGAACTGCTACAAACGAAAGGTATAAATCAATGTGGTATTGGGAGATCGACACAAGTAGGATATACTTGTGTTTCCCTAAATCACATACTATTTGTTATTAACTGCATTGATTTGATTTGATATGCTTGTTCTATTGATGTATAGAGAGCATGTGTTAGACGAATATTAGATGAGTGATCTTGTGACAGAAGTACCTGATAGTGGTGGGATCGTCACGGGCACATTGCACGATGTCACAAGATAGTGTATTGGCGATAGTGCCACAGTCTGTGACGGATAGGTCAAGACACTGGATGTTTGGTTATATCGACGTGGATAGAATCGGAGTTCCTTCTATTACTGTTGGTCGATATAGGAATACCAACTTCTGGAATCCGGGATCCCTAAACTAGGATTGAGTCTAGTCTGAATTGTAAAGTTACGAGCATTGTCGACAGTCTGATATCGATTATGTTTCAGATTTTGATACATATTGCTGTTATTTGTTACATACTTTATATTTGTTTATATAATTGCATGTTTCGTTGATTTATACTGGGATTTATTCTCACCGGAGTTATCCGGCTGTTGTCGTGTTTGTATGTGTGCATGACAACAGGTGGGACAGGTTTAGGGTCGAGGAGATGAAGAGAGAGATCGTGATTAGAGTGGAGACTACGGACTTGATCTGAGATAGGGTTGAACACTTGATATTTAGTAGTTGAACCTTAGTTTGTAAATGATTGTATAAAGTACAAGACTTGTACTTTACTTTTATACTGATATGTATAGTAGAGTGATTCCATTACGTTCCGCATTTGATATTATATTTAACAAGAAAAGAAAAGAAAAATTTAGACCCTGTTTATTATAATTGATTAATTAGTCCCAATGACGATTAAGAACATGATTAGTGTCCGGGTCCCCACAGGTATGATACTCAAACAATGAATGAAGGGAATGAGAAATATATGTGTCTTACCACATATAAATCAGGAAGGAAATATGTGATTGAAAAACTACCAATGTTCCCTACTGGATTGCATTATACACATATACGTCCCATTGAATCAAACATGGTAGTTGATAATTCTTCAATATTAACCAATTCGCATGATCGATTAGGATATCCTGGTTCAACAATGATGCGAAGAATAGTAGAAAATACACATGGTCATCCGTTGAAATACCAGAAGATCTTTCAGAATAATAAGTTTCAATGTAAAGCATGTTCTCTTGGAAAACTTATTATAAGACCATCACCAGCCAAAATCCAAACTGAATCACCAATATTTCTTGAACGTATTCAGGGTGATATTTGTGGACCAATTCATCCACCATGTGGACCATTCAGATACTTTATGGTATTGATTGATGCCTCCAGCAGATGGTCACATGTATGTTTATTGTCAACTCGAAATGTTGCATTTGCAAGATTACTTGCTCAAATAATAAAATTGAGGAATCAATTTCCAGATTATACAATCAAGAAAATTAGACTTGATAATGCTGGTGAATTTACTTCCCAGACTTTCAATGATTATTGTATGTCTATGGGAATCATTGTTGAGCATCCCGTTGCTCATGTACATACACAGAATGGATTGGCTGAATCATTGATTAAACTTCTGCAAATGATTGCTAGACCAAAGATTATGAAAACAAAGCTCCCTATTTCTATATGGGGACATGCAATTTTACATGCTGCTGCATTAATTCGCATCAGACCAAGTGCATATCATAAATACTCCCCGTTGCAGCTTGCATTTGGTAAAGAACCAGACATTTCTCATCTGAGAATTTTTGGATGTATGGTGTATGTGTCTATTGCACCACCTCAACGAAAGAAAATGGGACCTCAAAGAAAGATTGGTATTTATATTGGTTATGATAGTCCAGCAATCATTCGATATCTTGAACCTCATACAGGCGACGTGTTCACAGCACGTATTACTGATTGTCATTTTAATGAGGAAATCTTCCCAATGTTAGGGGGAGACAAGAAACATACCGAAAAAAAAATTACATGGTATATATCATCATTGTTACATCTGGATCCAAGAACACAACAATGTAAAAAAAAAAGGTACGGCAAATTGTGCACTTGCAAAGAATAGCAAATCAAATACCAGATGCATTTACAGATACAAAAGGGGTAACTAAATCATATATACATATTGTAAATGCTCCTGCTCGAATTGAAATTCCAAAGAAACAAATTGAACAAAGTCATGATGTCGTAAAACGCCTAAAGTGTGGAAAGCCAGTCGGTTCCAAGAATAAAAATCCTCGAAAAAGAAAATTCATAGAGAAACACAATGATCACAAAATAGATAATGATGTTCCTGAAGAAACACATGATGATCACAAAATAGAGAATGTTGTTCCTGAAGAAACACATGATGATGAAAATGTTCTGTCAGAACCACAAACTGACGAGAATCATGAAATCTCCATTAATTATATTAATACTGGAAAAATATGGAACCGAAAAGATATAGAAGAAATTGATGATATATTTTCTTATAATGTGGCAATCGACATCATAAATGATAAT
>NC_133314.1:5967030-6003892 GCF_012295235.1 Primulina huaijiensis
CAAACTGGATATGTATTTACTCGTGGAGGCACTGCAATTTCTTGGCGTTCACAGAAACAAACGCTCGTAACAACTTCATCAAATCATGCCGAGATTATTGCACTACATGAAGCAAGCCGTGAATGTGTGTGGTTAAAATCAATGACCCAACATATCCAAATCTCATGCGGATTATCATTCGACGAGAAGCCTGTGATACTATATGAAGATAATGCTGCATGTGTTGCTCAAATGAAAGAAGGATACATAAAAAGCGACAGAACTAAACATATTCCTCCTAAGTTCTTCGCATTCACCAAGGAGCTTGAGAAGAATAAATGTATTGATGTTCGTCACATTCAATCAAGTGAAAACTCATCAGATCTATTCACAAAGGCACTTCCTACGACAATATTCAGAAAACATATATATAATATTGGGATGCGCAATCTACGAAATCTGTGAAAAATTGTTCGTGTCAACATGAGAGGGAGTTTACGTGACTGCACTCTTTTTCCCTTACTATAATTTTTATCCCAATGAGTTTTTCCTAGTAAGGTTTTTAACGAGACAGTATAAAAACACGTAATGAAGACAATCATTATGATCATCACAAGGAGGAGTGTTGAAAAATAATATTTAAAATGTGTTTATTGAATATTTGAATGTTGAATATTTGAATGTTGAAAATTATGTAAAATTAGGTGTTGAATATTGAAATTTGTGTGTGATGATGAAGGTAATGATGTAATTTATTTTTGGATTATTTGTAAAAATTTTCTATTTATAGATCTCTCATTTGTGAAGAAAATCACAATTGAGTTGAGAGAAAAATATTATAAATTGTGTAGTGTGATAATTTTGAGAGTTTGTGATTTTTACTTTTTACCGTAAATTTTTAATTTTTCACAACAAAAATAATATATGTTGCGAAATAATAAAATATTTTTGAAAAAGATTAAAAAACCTAGTAACAATGGAGAATGTGAAAATCGGTTATAAGAGGAAAAAATATTCTAGTGTGCAGAAAAAGAGAGAATGCATTTTATGAAAATAAATATATTTTTTTTAATTTATTTGCGTGACGAAGAAAAGGTACTCACAAAACAAAAACAAACAAGGAATAACGCTTTTCAAGACATCCTAGTGCGCAGTAAAACAATCCGAAGGAATCATACTTTCATTAAACAAAACTAAATATGCCTGTGAACATCCAAATTGATGGTGCTTCATTCCAAAAACTCGGAATAGACAGCCGCAAGATTATCAGGAAACTGAATCTAGTATGCAGTCTGTCAGCCATGCTCAAGTGTTTGTACCTTAATCTGTTCATATTCTCAGTCTGCACAACTTTTAGCATCATCTATGTGCCTGAAATAACATACGTAACAATTTTAATTTGTGATCAACCAATTCCCTTTTTGTTTTACTGCTAGTTGAGTGGGCACTAAACAAGTATAAACGTTCCCAAGGAAAAATTATGATGAGAAGACAAAAATCCAGGGAATAAATCACCAAATTATTAGCAAGGAAACAATGTAAACTAAGTGATGAAACAACTAGGATGTTAATTGGTAAACAATCCATACAACCGGAAGGAACTAAACCTAGAACTATCACTCCAGGTTTCGCATTTCTGACAACACTAGGCACCTGGACAAATTGATTAAATTACCTGAACTACATTAAAATCAACACCGCAAAAGCACAAACTTACGAAAAAGCTTACCTAAGAGAAGAATACAGCACTTTACCAAATGCTTCAGGATCTATGAATATAATTTAGGATACAATCTGCAAGTTTGATAACCATATTAGCAACATTTCGTAAGTCAGCAGCCTCACACTTTCAGTATCCATTTCAGTATGTTCATTTTCAAACTTCATCAATTTGATAAAAGATAACCCTGATACTCCCATTGATAACTAGTCCTCATACCCCACAAATAAAGCAATTTCCGCGCTTTCAGCAATGGTAGATAGAGATTTTTTGCAATCAATCATAAACCAAAGATTATTTATCCCAAGTGAAAGGGAATTTAAAATCCTACATGAACATAAATCAAGTAAAAATTATATCTCAATTCTCAAGCTGTCAAGCAACAGCTAAAGAACCTTACAAAAGCTCGATGGGATTGAAAAAAGAAAAAGAATTGAAACTTCAAACCTTTATGCCTTCCTCAGCCTTTCCACGCAATAGAAATTTATCACACTAGGGTATTAAGCCGAGTTAACACACAAAACCATATCGGTACACAAATCTAGAAACATTGCAACAAGATGAACATGACCAACCAATAAACTTGAAGTCACACAACACAAAACTGGAAAAATCACAAAAGTATCTGAGAATTCATATAACTTTTATCAACTACCAAGAGGTAAGAAACTTATATGATTCGAAAATTACCAATAACTAGTTCTTGCCATTGTCAGCTAAATGCTCTTCTTTTCCTACAGCAACTACAACCTTCTTCAAGATTGACTCGGTCGGCAGATGAGAGTTCTCCACAGCCTTTGATATGGATTGCCATTTCTCGCCGTGCTTCGGCTCTGCAGCAATACATCTGCTCAATACATCCCTCTGCATGTCTTCTGTACCATGTTGGAGTTCAAATTTGTAGTACAAAACCCAAAAATCCCCAATATCAGGAGCAAGAGTAACTGCTCGGTTGAACCAAGACCTTGCTTTGTCAACTTTTCTGTCATGCCAAAATAACTTTCCCACTGCTGCAAGGACATGGGGATTGTCGGAACATCTTTTGAATGCATCCATGCTCTTGGTTTTTCTCTGAGGCCGAGGAACCATCTCGATTGAAGCAGCCCAGAGGATCCCGCTAGTCGGGCATTCCTGCAATGCCTTCGCCATCAAAATATCAGCTTCTTTCTTGTGACCGTGTCGAGACTCAGCCCGCACTGCAGCAAGCCAGAGTTCAGGATTCTGGGGTTTCTTCTTCCTGGCCATGGTCAGAACAGCACGAGCCTTACTCAGACCATTTACTTTTTCCTCCAGGTTTGCAAGGGAAAGCCACAAAGGAATAGAATTGGGGCAGTGCTTAAGGCCCAATTCATATGTTTCCTTTGCTTGTTCTAGGTTCCCCAATCGTTCCTCCAACTGCCCCAGCATCAACCAGAGTTTGAAAAATGAAGGGAAGAGCTTTAACCCTTCATCAAGTAATCTCCTCTCCTCGGAAGTGTTTCCCAACTCTCTCTCAACGATTGCCGATTTCATCCAGACTCTCTCGGTCCCTCCCCTTTCTCTGGCTTTTGCAAGAAGCATTCTAGCTCTTTCTGGTTCATGGTTCTCAAATTCAAGCTTGAATGCAGCAAGCCATATTTCCTCAGAATTGGGAATTGCTGCATACGCTTCCTGAAGAATCGCTCGAGCAGCAGGCACATCACCAGCAAGCCACTTTTCTTTGGCACCCATTAGCCATAGAACTTCAGCATGTGGTATGTAAGTAACTGCCTTCCGCAGTAGAGCATCAAGAGACTCCCTAGTTCCATGGCTCTTTTCAAGCTGTGCTGCTTTAAGCCATATGCTCTTCTTGGTCAAAAAGACAGTAAGGGCATGCGAGTAGATTGCCCTTCCAGTCTCAATAGAACCTCTCTTCTTGCATTCCTCAGCATCAGCAACCCAGGTCCTCTTTCTATCCTCTTCTTCTACTCCAACCTCAATGGTGTTGTGAATAATAGCCTGACAAGTTGCGATGGAACCAGCTCGTTCAGCAGCCTCCGCTTCTTTCATCCACACTTCTCTGTCGATTTCCAGGCCTTCCCTCTGCAAAGCTCGAATACCCCTTTCAATAATTTTCCCAACCATAGCAGTATTCCCATTAGCTTCTTCTAACTTAGCAGCAGTGATCCATATAGATGGCTCCTTAGAAAGCTTCTCTCTTGCTTTATTCAACACCTTCTTTGCATTTTCATAAGTCTCCAATCTAGCAAGCGCTAGCCAAAGTTCCACATGCAAGGGGCAGCATTCCACCGCCCTCTGCAGCAACAGCCTCGCATCTTCCTCATTTGCAAGCTCCACGACTGCCTTCCAAAGCCTCACTGAATCCGGAATATTCTCGAGCCCTTTTCTCAGAACCCTACTCTTATTCGCATCATCCTGCTCCAGCTTTGCAGCCTGCATCCACAACTTAACTGAATTTGGGATCGCCTTCACACCCCTAGCAATTACAGCCTTGGCATCAACATGGCTCGCCAGACGGCAAGCCTCCAACCAAACATCCTCGGACTTTGGACATTCCTCACACCCTTTCTTGATCATCTGCTGAGCAGCCGGAATCTTCCCTGCCACCTCCTCCAACCTGGCTGCAGCAATCCAACCATGTGGATGCTTGGGATTTGTCTGTGTCACCGACTTAAGTAACAACCTAGCTTTATTTATATCGGATACTTCTGCATCACTAGTAATCTTCATACTCTTCAAATCTGTCAGGTAACCCTTTGGATCCACAACTGTCAACCCCGAGACCGAATCAGATAATCTGTCTAACTTCAGAGACAACACTGTTCCTCTCCCTTCACCAACGGCAGTCAAATCCGTAACAGGAGTCTGTGCCCAAGGAGTTTCTGTTCCGCCAACAGCCCTACTTTTCGGATCCAAGGCACTTACATGCTCCTTTTCCTGCCTCGCCTTCTCCAACAGCGTATCCGGCACTGGGACAAAACTCTCAAACCTCTTCTTCTTATTCCTCAAAGAATAATCCCCAATTTCAGGTATACTATCCCACTCATCAGCTGACAAGGTGTACAGCTTCCTCTTCAATTCTGCAAATTGTTCTGTAATCTTGGGGTTCGAAGCTCGATACTTCTCAATTTCCTCCTTAAGCCTAGCTTCCCTCCTATCTTTCCTACGCGAATCCATTCTCTTATCAATAGCCTCCCATACCGCATCCGCCTCTTTATCCTCGTCATCATACTCAGCAGATGCAAACAGTCCCGCATCATTCCCCTCAAACTCATCAAACTTCTGATTCTCGTCGTACCCCTTCTCTTCATTCTCTTCCTCCTCATCCTCCTCACCAGGGCCCTTCCCACGACCCCTTCCGACACCCGAAGGCCCCGCAGGTGCTCCAATCGCTGAGGCCGATCGATCAGGTAAGTCAGGTGCAGCTCGGGCTGGACCAATATCAGAACGCGTGGTAAATCCAGTGGCACCACGGCCCAGTCCGGCGACATAATTCGGGGGTGGTTTGGAGCTAAGGAAGTCTAATCTGGTCTTGGGAGGTACAGGAGCCTGCATTCCGCCAGCCGAAGAAAAGAAACCCTAATTGTCGATTGGAAACTGAAGATTTCCACAACTTACAATTAATTATTAATTATCAATATTTATAGGTTAAAAACAAATTAATAACCACGGGTTTGGGTTTTAGTGAAACTCTCTTAACCGACATAAAACCAAATAAATCAGGACACACATATAGTTATCTAAAAACATGGATTCGATCATTTATTTCTTTTATTTATTATAAATATGAATTTCATCTACCTTCTTTTTATATAAAACTCAATAAAAAAATATCTACTTTTGATTGATATCAAGAGATTATAGATATATTTTAACATGTGCATTTCTTAAAGAGTTTTCTAAAAATTTCATAAATAAAATAAAATTTATTCAATATCTTTGAATCTAAATATTATTTACTTTTATTTAAAAGTAGTTCAAAAATAGACTATCGGAACATAAATTTTATGTTTTGGTGTAAACAAATTATAAAAGGTAAAACTAACATAAGCTAAACTGAACTTCAAACGAAACAAAAGTGATTATGTTCATAAGCTAAACTGATTTACATAAACTTTATTAGTCGAACAAAACTGACTTGGACCCAAACTGAATTATCTCTTATAAGTTTATCAATTTTCATAATTTAGTTTCAAGGACATCAGTTTACACCAGAGGGCTAAACTGTTTTTGTACAAGTTTTTTCGTACCTTGCTGACACGGCTAGAATCAACCTTCGTATGGATGTCAGGAATGATGACCTGGGCAAAAGACGCAGAAATGACTACATTATTTGGAACAGATCTTTTTGAAACTTGTGATATTTACAGTTCAGAAACTATAAATAGAGATGCAATTCAATTGAGCAGAGCGACGAAGTTACAGAAATTATCAAGTTTCAAGAACATTTACCAAGTCTCAAAGTTCAAGCAACAAATTGCTCATACACTAAGGCACACTTTACAAATATTGTATATAATAATTGAGGATTATTAATTGCTAGGAATTCTTTGTATGTCATAATATTCGTAAACAATTTGTATACTGTTCATGCATTCGGTTGAGTTGATTAGAAGTTTCAGTTTTGACAGTGTTAATTTCAAACTGAACTGAGTTTTTGCAAATTACTTGTAAAAATAAAATTCTTCTAGTGTGAGCCTTCCCAAAAAGAAGAAGGGGTGACATAAGAGCTTAAGTTCTCTGAACATTCAGAAATAAACTTGCGCACATTTTACATTCAATTTACCTTGTCAAGTCATTATTTGAATTATTCTAATATGTCAGTTTGTCTTTTTTCCACATCTATTTTTGTTAGCCAACTGACATTGACACTCGAGAATACATAGTTCAGTTGCTAACTCGACGAATTAAAGTTAAAGAAAAAATTTGTTGGAAGTGTTCATTCAACCTCCCTCGCTTCTGAATACTCAACTGATCCTATCAAGTAGTATAAGAGAGAAACTTATTCTCGATTCTGAACATTTCTTTTCAATTGGCTTCGTTCAGCAAAATCTCGATTTTCTTCTAGGAAGATTTTGAAACTGGAATATGAGAATGTATGCTTATTTAGCTGCTCAGGATGATTCCACGTGGTTCGTTATCACGGATGGACCGAAGATATTGAAAGCTGATACAACAATAGCCATCACTGAAGTGCTCCACAAATGTTAGAAAAACAAAGGAGTGAATGGACGAATGCTAACAAGAAGAAAGACAATATTGATAATGTGGTTAAGGGCATTCTGTACAAAAATCTTGAAAAAACACATTTAGCAAAATCAAAATATGTAAGACTGTCAAAGAAATTTGGGAAAAATTAATTCAGTTATGCAAAATAATGAACATACCAAAAAAACTAACTCTTTGTGGCCATACAGAAGTTTGACAATATCAAAATTAAACCTGAAAAATCAATGTCTGATTTTGATGAAAGAGTCAGTGGAATCGTGAATGAACTCAGTGCACTTGGAAAAATATACAGCAACCGAGAAGTGATCTTGAAAGTGATGAGAGGACTACCACAAGAATTATATTTCAAAACTATAGCGATGCGTGAATCCAAAAATTTGAGCAAGATGAAACTTCATGAGTTGTTTGTGGACTTAAAAGCTTATGAATTTGAATTGCAAACCAGATAGGATGATTAGTCTATCTCTCAGTTGATTAAGACTCTAACTACTGTGAAACTGTAACCTTAAATTTCAAATGAAAAATCAGTTAAAAAATTAGGCAATGATTCCATGTCATTGTTTGTTAAAAAATTTAGAAAATTCCTAAGGAAGAATCAAGGATCTCACCGAAGATCTTACCAAAAGAGGAAGTCAACTGATTACTCTAATGCCTGTTTTCATTGTGGCAAGACTGACCACTTTATATCAAACTATCATAAACCAAGGAAGAATGATAGAAGATTATATGAAAAGGGAAAGATATCTTTTGACAAGAAGAGATCCAAGGATGAAATAAATCTTTCAAAAAGGTGTTAGTAACTGAGGAAAGCAAGTCAAAGTGGGCTGACTAAGACTTTGAGTCATCTGAACCAGAAAACTCAAGCAGTTCAAGTGATGATGAGGAAGTGAAGTGCTCGATAACCAATGATTCTGAGCTAGAATCTACCAATGAATAGGTATTCGATTTTAACTCAACTGATTTAACAAGGGATGATCTTGTCATTGCACTTCATGAGATGGTAAATGATTATGAAGCTAACTGAACTAGTTTCATCCTGGAACAAGTATTCAGTTTCCTTAACTGAAATGAAAAATTTGCACAAACCATTTGGAGACAAAACTAGTCTTGGTTTCAACAACAATGAAAGCATTGTTGAGATAAGTACTCAACCAAAACTAGAAATAAGCAAATGAAAGTATATTCATTTTGTTAAATCAAGTTTGGTCTATGAACAAAAAAGCACTCATTCCTCAAGTTGTAGAGCCTGTTAAGATATGAATAAAGATGGAAAGTTTGGTACCGGTTATGTGAATGAAAATTTCACTACTAAGCCAAACTGAAAGCCTAACCAAACAAATTTTGCTAGGCATAACTTAATGAAAGGCAACCCAACCGATACTTTAACTACAATGATGTTGAAAAGGGTAAACAACATTTTGTATCTACTACACACATAACACACCACACACATACATATATATGCACAACCTATTTGGGACACATCAAGTGATCGTTCAATTAAACTGATCCAAGTTTAGATTCCAAAAGGACTAATCCCATCTAGAAGCAAGTATATTTGGGTACCAAGAGTTATTCATCATTTGTGATTGCAGGGCACACAAACTGAACCATTCAAAAAGTCAGTTGGTACTTAGACAGTGGATGTTCAAGGCACACGATTGGTGAAATTAAACTGCTATCTAAACTGACTCAGTTTACTGGACCTAAGATTAATTTTGGAGATGCTTCTCGAGGTAGAACCGTGGGTAAGAGTGTGAGAACCCGAAAAGTTCGATCCGAAGCAAATCACGTAAGAAATACAAACTTAAAATTTAGCTTA
Source organism: Primulina huaijiensis (assembly GCF_012295235.1). NCBI lineage: Eukaryota > Viridiplantae > Streptophyta > Magnoliopsida > Lamiales > Gesneriaceae > Primulina > Primulina huaijiensis. Next base: position 5,975,760 of record NC_133314.1, read on the forward strand.
ATCTAAGCTCAAAGAACTTCCATCCTAACTGTAAACTTAAAGATGAACTTAGATTTTCAGCTAACATAACTCGAGGAAGTAGCTTCAAAGCTCGAAGATTAACTCAACATAAAGCCGAGCTGCAAATAACCACATCCATTGAAGTATTGTCACTGGAGGAGTAAAACCCCATCTCAAAGACTCGATCTTTCAGCTCAAAGAAGCTCAACCAAGTGTGTCCTAACAAGACCAAAAAGGGAGCTAAAAGGTGAGCCAAGGAATTGGACAAATTTATTATACAATAAACAACCTTTGAGATAACCAAGGAAGAAGCTAAGGGATGAGCTAAAGGTTAGGACAAATTAAGGATGCAAGAAATGACCGTTGAGATAATCCATGAAGAAGCTGCGGGAGGAGCAAAGGGCTATGACACATTTATGATGGAAGGAATGACTCTTGGTGTTTGAGTTACCTTGACCACCATTGTGAGCATAATAACTCCATTTCTTGGGCTCCAAGTGGTCGACCAAATGGCAAGGTTGAAGGTCATTTTTCTTCCTATAAATACCACTCACTTGGTTGATAAAAAGCACAACAAAATACCTCTCAAAGTTTCGGCCACTCCCCCTCAAAACCGTCCCAAAACTTTCGTCCAAGGGAAGAAGGAGTTCGTGCGGTTCGAGTGCTAAATTTCTACGTCGAGGTGTTGCTGGTTTGAAGACGTATTCTGCTAAAGGTTTACGTTGAAGTGCTGCCCAAATTCCCACAGGAAAATTTGTTTCAAAGTCTGCATTTTTGAAGCATACCTCCAAAACACAGTAAGTGGGTTTTTGCTATGTATATTCGTTTGTACTTTAAAACTTGAATATATAAGTTATGACATGCATGTATGTGTGTCTTCATTTTCAAAATAGCATGAGGTCCGTCTTTTAAAATTTCGATCGATTATGTGTTTTCTTCTATGTTTCGAAATTCTTTGATTTCGTTGAATCCTTTTGAAACTCTGATATCTAAAAATTTTGATATGTTCTGTCTGATAAGTCTTAAATCTTTGTTACACTGTTACGATTCAATTCAAAATGGGACGAGAATTGTGATTCTGTCTGGCCCCCAATGGTGGGTATAAAACCATTTCTGTTTGGCCCCCAATGGTGGGTATAAAACCGAGTTCTGGCCTCACCCCTTAGAGGACTAACATATTGGAGACAATTTGACCATGGAAATGATATGAGTAACAATGTTGTGTCTGTTCTGAAATGATCTGATTTGTTTCTGAAATGCTTTGAATCATCTGTTAACTTCTGTCTCATATTCGATTCGTTTTTGTAAGTTAAAAGTAATAAGTTTTGAAAGTTTGTTAAAGAAATGTTTTAAAGATTAAATTCTATATGTATCTTTGGAAATCGATCGACCCCTCCACTTGCTGAGTGTTTTCCAAAACACTCACCCCTTACAAATTTCAAATAAGAATGAAGAACAAGTGAACGAGGAAGAGCAGAAAGCTTTCTGGGGATGGTAGACGATAAGCAAGATCCAAGAATTAAGTTTTTTTGTTTCCTTTGTTTAATTCCGCATTCGCAACTCTGATGTATTTGTTTTATATTCTTTTGTTAATGTAAAAACAATGTTTGATTTATGAAAAAGACTGGTTTTTGTCATTTCGATATGAGGCTTAATTGTTTTCAAGTAATTGTTAAACAATGCCGGATGTCACCGACGCTTCGGACACGGGGCGTGACAAAGAGTAAGTTTATCTATGATAGCGTTATTATTGAAGATATACTACTTGTTAAAAATCTTAAATACAATTTGATTAGCATAAGCCAACAGTGTGATCATGACTACTCAGTTGAGTTCCATAAGCATATTTTTACTGTTAAAGATATTTCTGGATACATTGTAATGACAGGTCACAGATGTGGAATTACATACAAAATCAGTTGGACTACTCAACCGAGTAGATTAGTGTGCTTCATTTCTTCTAACTTACCAAGGAACTGGTTGTGACACAAGAAGTTAAATCACTTAAAATCAAAGCGATTGCAAATCTGAGAAAGAATAATTGGTCATTGGGCTGCCCAAAATTGAATTTTCAAAAGACAAAGTTTGTTCAGCTTGTCAGTTTAGGAAGCAAATTAAGTCATCTTTTAAAAACAAAGGGTGTAACTCATCAACTTTAAGCTTAGAACTATTGCAAATGGACTTGTTTGGTTCTATCCCAATCATGAGTTTCGGGGAATAAAATACAGTCTAGTTATTGTTGATAATTTATCAAGGTTTACTTGGGTAATTTTTTTAAAAGCAAAAGATCAAACCGCTAATCAACTGATCAAAATTTTCAAAAGACATTTAAATGAAATCAAAAAGAATTGAAAATAATCAGATCTAATAGAGGAATTGAATTTTTAATCAAATTTTTTCTACCTTCTTAGAATATTATGAAATCAGGCATGAGTTCTCAGCAAATAGAAAACCTCGGCAAATTAAATCAGCTTCCATTTATCAGCTGCATCCAAACTAATTCAGAAGATCTGAACTCAATCTTATCTGTCACGTGTTATAATCTTATTCTTCTAGTTGGATTTCTCGGGATAATGTAATCTGAAGTAGATTTGGTGGTCCATTTTCAATTCGCTAGATCCCAACATGTTAATCCTCAATTAATGAATTCTTTAATAATGCTTAATTAAAAACTCTTTAATCATAATAAGTACTTCATTCAAATAAAGATTCATGTCATTACACTTGGAGTTGTCCACAAATGTAATTCTTGGTCATTTGTAGTCAATGACTTCAAATAGCATCTTGACATCACCTGTCGCATTTCCGGAACATCCACTGTCCAGATACCATATAGATTATTTGATGAGCTGTTTTTTAAGTTCTGAAATCATTTAAATAATCTTTTTGGTACCCAAATCTAGTTGGGTATTGATCAAATTAACCCTTTCGGGACCCAACCTTGAATTAGCCTAACATGCATACTAGTGTGTGTGTCTGAAAGAGTGCGAATTTGTGCATAACCTTATGAAGTTTTGTGATGTGGTTTTACTAGATGTTGTTTAATCCGTTCAGCCTTTCCATTCAGTCTGTATCTCTTTTGAACTGGCCTACAATTATGGTAACAACTAGGTTTCTTTTTCATAGAGTAATGTCTAGTTAGACTTGGCTTCTTGCGAGACAAATTTGAGCTGGTGTGAACAACTTGACTTTGTCTACATTTTAGTCATGTCCAGTTGACTTAGGACTCTCTGGTTCAACATAACCTAAACCACTATGCACTGTTTTCAAAACTTAAGATAGTTTAGTCTCTGGCTGGTTTTGCAATTCATGTATTTTCTCAATGTAAGGAAAATATTTGTTCCAAGAATTTATTAATTGCGCCAACCGTTTATTCTCATTGATAGTTACTTGAAAAATTCTTCGCATGTCATTGTTCTCAGTCGCTAGAATATTAAGTTTAGCAGCTATAGTTTTTTTACTTATATATCAGGATTTTTTGTTGATTTATTTTAATGATTGAGAATAAATTTTATACTTGATACCATGCAATGCAATGTTTTCAAGATCTCTCATGTCAATTCACTAGATTTGAAGTTAAATACAATGTCATCGACAATTGTTAGCTCGAGTTCTGCGGTTTACAGCTCAACATTTGCCATTAGGCATTGAACTTGTTCTTTTTCACTCTCGCTGGAAAAAGACTCTGAGCTAAAATTTTCTGAATTTGAGTCAGCCAATTTTCTTTTGATTTCCTCAGAAACTAGTACCATTTTTTCCTTATTCTTCTGGCAATCTCTTCTTTCATCTTTGGATTGTCTCTTCTTAAAGTGCTTCTTATCATCTTTTTTGGGCATGTTGCATTCTGCAATAAAATGCCATTTTTTTCTCGTAGTTAAAACAAGTTTGATTACTGTCATCTTGATCTCTTTTATGATAATAATTAGAATAGGCTGATTTTTCCTCATAAATTTGTCAAATTATTTAACAAATAAAGACATGGTCTCATTTCTTATCTAATCAATATATTTTATGTTGGAAGGTTATTCGTTGTTGGTTGGCAAGGGGAGTTGTAGTTGTAGAGGCTAGAGCTTTGGTTGGTTAAGAAGCTGATGAATCCTCTTCTGTCCGGATCTCTAGCTCGAACTCATAAGCTGTCAAATCTACAAATAAATCATGAAGCTCGAGTTTTTTAGATTCTTGAGTTCTCGCATAGCTATGGTCTTTACATATCTTTCTCTTGGAAAAGCTCTTGTAACTTTTGTGCAACCTCTCTGTTATTGTACTCCTTCACAAGAGCGACCAATTCGATCACAATGTTGATAAACCTCTCATCGAATACACTCATGGTATCTCCGATCTTCATCTTTATCTCGTCAAACTTTTTAATGGCTACGAGTCAGCTTGTTATCCTTGGTCTGATCATTACCTTCAAAAAGTTGGCTTAGTTTCTCCCAAGTTTATTTGGAAATAGAAGAAGTTGTAATTTTACTAAACATGTTTTTATCAAGAGTCTTATAAATTATATCTTTGACCACGTTATCGAGATTGGATTTTTTCTTGTCTTTAATTGTCCATTCCGACCGATGCTTCTCCACCATCTGTGGACCAACCTCACATACTGCTATGGCTTTATTGGATTTCAAAATCCTCATTGGACCGTCTATGATGATATAACATATGTCATCATCCTATGTAGCCAAGTGTGACTACATATAGATTTTTCAATCATCATATTCTTCATATGAGATAGTCCTCATTCAATTTGTATATAATTGATGTTATCATAGTTCATTTTATAAATCAATTTTTTTAAAAAATAATTTTATGAATCAATTTCACAAATAAGTTAAAAAATATAAAAATAATGTAATATAATAAGAATATAAATAATATTGACATATAAATACATACACACTATTTTTCTAAATAGTACAAAAATAATTGTCAAGAGTTCAAAAAATCCCTCTTTAAAAAAATAAATGATTATCTTCGTATCATTTTTTAATGTGATGTAATTAATTTTTCTTTGCATATTATTATTATGATTGATATTTTTTTATCAACATTATTTTCTGCATAAGTTAAATACAAATATCAAGTGACAAACTGACACATCGTGAGCTTACATCTATGTTAGTGTGACTACTCAATTAGTTATATATAGGATGACAACGAGATGGGATGGGGACGGGTTCGTCATCCTCATCCCGTTCTTGAATTTCATCCCCACCCTCATACCTATTTTTTCGGACCGCGGGGATCAAATTCTCATCCCCGTCCTCATCCCCATTTCAAAATATTAATGAGACAGGACGAGGGCAAATTCGAGGATTTTCTCAAACCAAAACTTATTATTATCCATTATTATTGTTATTAGTGATAATATTAATATTAATATTAAAATTTTAGAAATTATATTATTATTATATTATTAATATTAATAATAATATTATTTTATTATTAATATTATTTTTGGGACGGGTTCGGGGATGATGATAGTAATCTCATATCCTCCCCAAACTACTTTGATGATTTTAAAAAATCTCCGAACCCAAGCACAAACCCGAAAAATTCGAAGATCTCCGTCCCAGTTTCGAGATTTTTCGCGGGCCCTAAACCCTTGGAGAAAGATATCATGCATAATTATATAGCAATTACTTCATATAAAATAGCAAACCCAAATTGTAATAATACTAAATTATTATATCTTATTATAAATTCATTTAAATATTAAATTTTCACCAATGTGGACTGTGGTACTATACATCACTTTTATTCTTACCATAATAATAATAATAAAAATAAATTTATTGGTAATTGTGCTGAGTTTTTTAAAAAATTCGTTTTCAAAAATAAATTAATCACAAGAATAAGGTTATTTCCTAGAGTTTTAAAAAATGCAAAATATTAGAAGATCGATGATGATACCCTGGAAAGGGTTCGGGTCATTCTTGGACTCAAGCGAAAAGAGAAAAATTAAAACAAGTCAAAATCAATTTGCTGTAAGGTGTAGAGCATGGGTAAAATTTAGATAGAGTATTTTTGCCCGACATGGTACTTTCGCCCGACCATGGTACTTTCGTCCGACTAGGGTATTCCAGCCCGACCAGGATACTTTCGTCCGACCAGGGTACTCCAACCCGACTAGAGCACTTTCGCCCGACCAGGGTCCTTTCTTCCGACCAAGGTCCTCCAGCCCGGACATGGTAATTTCGCCCGACCAGGGTACTTCAGCTCGGACAGGATACTTTCGCCCGACCAGGATACTTTCGTCCGGACAGGGTTCAAGTCATCCGACCAGTATGGGTCACCATGCATCATTAGCATGGGTCCGTGGCAAGACCCGAACAGTATGGGTCGCCATGCCTATTAACAGATGACAGGGCATGTGCAATTGTCAGAGTACAGGGTATGAGCAGTTGTCAGATGACAAGGCATGGGCAGTTGTCAGAGTACAGGGTATGGATAGTTGTCAGATGACAAGGCATGGACAATTGTCAGAGTACATGACATAAGCAGTTGTCTAATCAGGAACAGTGTCCATACACTATAATCGAGGTCATCTTCTCTCCTATAAATATCCAGGTTTGCTCATTTAACAGACATTGCAATCTACTGCATTCAATAAAATCTCTCTCTACTTGGTGAACCTTGTTTTAACTTGAGCGTCGGAGTGGCTACACCGAAAACCCTTCCGGCGCCCCCCTGACATTATCTTGTTGAGTGTGTGCAGATTTCCAGAGCACCTAGACAGATCAGGCCAGACCACCTGAGAGACCAGGCCAGAACACATGGGTAAACCAGGCCAGAGCACCCGGACAGATCAGACCAGACCACCCGGGAGACCAAGCCAGAGCACTTGGACAGATCAGGCCAGACCACCCGGGAGACCAGGCCAGACCACCCGGGCAGACCAGGACAGATCATCATGGAGATCAGGTCAGGTCATACTCATCCCATCATGTCAAAATATTTACAAGAAAATGACACTTCTTTGCTCGGGTAGATTGCCCACCCAAGCTCACCCATTCTACCCGGGCAACATCATTGGCGCCGTCTGTGGGAACTCCGATCTATAGACGTAGATATGGTTTCCATTCAAAAATAAGTCCGACCAGTTCGGTACTCAGATTTTATATGTGGATTTTCATATGGGCTCGAAGCTCAGCAGCTATCTCGGATTGATGTGGAAGAACATTTTCTATACACTCAGTAGTATACAGCTATATTAGTCACCTAATTTAGCTCAACCAAAGAAGTTTCACTCTACCGAAAATGAATTCGGATTCAGTATTTCCAGGTTAGCAATTTGGTTTATAATAAAAGCTAATACAGTAGGAGAAGCAAAAATCTTTTAAGTCCGAGAGACATGAGACCCCGGCACCTTATCTTAAGTCCGGGAGACATGAGGCCCCGGCCCTTCTATAAGTCCAGGGATCCGTACCCTGGCTTGGGGCTCCGCACCTCGACCACTCCAAGACCTAGGACTCCATACCCTAGTTATTCATTAAGCCCAGGGCTCCATACCCTGGCTCGGGGCTCCGCACCTCGACCACTCCAAGACCCAGAGCTCCGTACCCTGGTTATTCATTAAGCCCATGGCTCTGTACCCTGGCTCGGAGCTCCGCACCTTGACCACTCCAAGACCCAGGGTTCCATACCCTGGTTATTCATTAAGCCCAGGGCTCCGTACCCTAGCTCGGGGCTCCGCATCTCGACCATTCCAAGACCCAAGGCTCCGTACCCTGGTTATGCATTAAGCTCAGGGCTTCGTACCCTGGCTCGGGGCTCCGCACCTTGACCACTCCAAGTCCAAGGATCCGTACCCTGGTTATTCGCTCTATACCCTGGTTATTCATTAAGTACAGAAACTCTTACCCTAGATCTGGGCTCAGTATCCCGATCACCTATTGAAAATATCAGTTATTTTCCAACACTCAGAAAAATTTAGAGATTTGACATTAAAAAACAGGTTTATGAACATGAAGAATCTAATTATTTCTAAGGCCAGGTATATTGCAAGTATTCTCAGTTTATAAAACACAAGACAGTGAAAGAGAAAGATTATTTAATCGAAACATATTTTATTGATAAAAAGCTCGAGAGACATGAGACACCGGCATCTTATACTTAAGTCCGGGAGAAATTAGGCCCCGAAACTCTATTTTAAATCCCTGGAGATATGAGGTCCCGACATCTTATACTTAAGTCCTGGAGAAATGAGGCTCCGACACTCTATTTTAAAGCCCCGGAGACATGAGGCCCCATCATCTTATACTTAAGTCCTGGAGATATGAGGCCCCAACACTCTATTTTAAAGTCCAAGAGACATGAGGCCCCGGCACTTTCTTGTATGCCCGGGACACATGAGGTCCCGGCACTTTCTTGTATGCCCGGGAGACATGAGGCCCCGACACCTTATCTTAAGCCCGAGAGACATGAGGCTCCGGCACCTTCTTGTAAGTTCAGGGACCCGTACTCTGGCCCAGGACTCCGCACCCTGGTTATCCAGTAAGTCCAAGGACTCGTACCCTGGCCCAGGGCTCAGTAGCCTGGTTATTCAATAAGACCAAGGATTAGTATTCTAGCCGGGAGGCATGAAGCTCCAGTACTTTTATCTAAGCAAAATCTAATTATCTTACCGGTGGAGTCCAAGCATGACTAATCGGGACATCGAGTGTGATTCTAGCCCGACTATTTAAGGAGGAAATGATGATACCATAGACAGGGCTCGAGTCATTCTTGGAATCGAGCGGAAAGAGAAAAATTAAAACAAGTCAAAATCAAATTTGCTGTAAAAAATAGAGCATAGGGAAAATTTAGACAGGGTACTCCAGCCCAACAAAGGTACTTTGGCTTGACCAGGGCACTCTCGTCCGACCAGGGTACTCCAGCCCGACCAGGGTACTTCCGTCCGACCAGGGTCCTCCAGCCCGGACATGGTACTTTCGCCCGACCAGGGTACTTCAGCTCGGACAGGGTACTTTCGTCCCGACAGGGTTCAGGTCACCCGACCAGTATGGGTCACCATGCATCATTAATATGATAATCAATGCCCGTGGCAAGACCCAAACAGTATGGGTCGCCATGCCTATTACCAGATGACATGGCATGGACAGTTGTCAGAGTACAGGGTATGGACAGTTGTCAGATGACAATGCGTGAGCAGTTTTCAGAGTACAGTGTATGGGTAGTTGTCAGATGACAAGGCATGAGCAGTTGTCAGAGTACAGGGCATGGTCAGTTGTCTAATCAGGAACAGTGTCTATGCACTATAATCGATGTCATCTTCTCCCCTATAAATACCCAGGTTTGGTCATTTAACAGACATTGCAATCTACTGCATTCAATAAAATCTCTCTCTACTTGGTGAACCTTTGTACTGACTTAAGCGTTGGAGTGGCTATGCCGGAAACCCTTCTGGCGCCCCCTGACATTATCTTGTTGAGTGTGTGCAGATTGTCTGATGCGGGAGACCAGACAAGGGCACTCGGGCAGACCAGACCAGAACACCATAGAGACCAATCCAGAGCACCTAGACAGACCAGGCCAGACCACCCGAGAGACCAGGCCAGACCAGTCGGACAGACCAGGCCAGACCACCCGGGAGACCAAAACAGAGCACTCGGACAGATCAGGCCAGACCACCCGAGAGACCAAGACAGAAAATCTGGGCAGACCAGGCCAGATCATCATGGAGATCAGGTCTGGTCATACTTATCTCATCATGTCAAAATATTTACAGGGAAATGACACTTTTATGTTCGGATAGATTATTCACCCAAACTCACCCAATCTACCGGGGCAACATCAATCGAGAAATGTAAATTATTGTCAAACAAACACATGCATCATGATAGGGGTGAATTTTTCCCCAAAACAAAGTCCAAAATGTGGCCAATTTTTTAAATATGATCTACGTTAATTAAAAATTTTAAATTTCCCCCAAAATAGCTTGAAAAAAAAATTATATTATCCTTCAAAAAAAAAAATTATATTATTTTTTTCAGAAGTCACTGCACTCTGTACGAAATAATATATAAACACAAAATCTGCGCTGTTACTTGGAAAACACCGTTGTATATATTATTAAATATACGTAGGAATTCCAGGCCCATGTGAGAGGCCAAAATGTCCGAAAATAGTACACCTCGACAATTTTCGGTCTCTTCCCATTTAGATCTGAAGCCAACTCCTGCAATCCAACGCCTGCCCATTTCAAGTTGGCTCAAGATTTCAGTTTCTACAGTTGAAACCGAGGAGATATAAGGGTGATTGATACTTGAGATGGGTATGGCGGGTGTCCGAGAAAATGGGAACAGAGAGATGGGTATAGGGATGGCTCTGGGATCCCAGAATAAGTACAGGAGAATGGATTTTCATTATGAAGACGAAGATGATTTGCAGATGGAGAAGAGGAGGAAAGATAGAAGAAAATACGTGTTTGCTTGTTCTGTTTTTGCATCTCTTAACAGTGTCCTCCTTGGCTATGGTAAAAGAGAAGATTGCTTCCTTGATATCCAGTTTTGTTTCTGTTCCCATTACTTTTCTTTCTTTTTTTTTTCCTGGATGGTTGGTATTATGTATGTTTTGGTTTATTTGTTCTGGCTAAGAGAGGAACCAGAAAATTGGAGAAGTAAAAAGTCAAACATGGAAGATGATTTATGTGTTTAAAGATTCAAAGAATCTTGTTGAAATTGGATCGCATCACCAATCCTTTTGCAAGTAAACACTGATGATGTATTGTAAAGATAAAAAAGTGCATTAAGTTTGATCTTTGTATGGGGGTGTACTTGGATAAACAATCTCTACATGATATCTAGTTGGATTAAATACTTGTTGAACCCACACATCCACTGGTATATGTAGTTAGGAGAAATAATTTGAAGTCATTGTTGCTGATAAAATATGGATCTGATCAGTTACATCTAACGAGTGATATTCAATTTGACTGAAGTTTGAATGCCTGCAAACTACTTATACAACTGTTAAAGGAGTTAATTTGCTGGCTCTTTGGGTAGATAAGTTCATCTACCATGTGTAAACATTTTTCTTTGTAGCCAGCTATCTGGCTGCTGTATCGAGTTGCTTTTGTTTTACATTTTATTTTAAGAAATTGGGACTGCAACTATCTGTCTGTTAGTTGATCTCATCCATGGAAATGGTTGTGGCTCATTTACATGCTACTTTGTGTTTATAGATGTGGGTGTCATGAGTGGAGCAATCCTATTTATTCAAGAAGATCTTAAAATAACAGAGGTGCAAGAAGAAATTCTGGTTGGGGTTTTGAGTATTATGTCCCTTCTGGGCAGTTTAGGTGGTGGTAGAACATCAGATGCTATTGGTAGAAAATGGACAATGGGGTTAGCCGCCATAGTGTTTCAATCAGGCGCAGTGGTAATGACGTTTGCGCCATCTTTCCAAGTCCTAATGATAGGAAGAATCTTGGCTGGGATAGGGATAGGATTTGGCGTAATGATTGCACCGGTATACATAGCTGAGATATCGCCAACCGCTGCACGTGGGTCGCTTACTTCATTCCCAGAAATCTTCATCAATCTCGGGATACTTCTTGGTTATGTCTCCAACTATGCCTTTTCTGGTCTTCCACCACACACAAACTGGAGAATCATGCTTGCGGTGGGAATATTACCGTCAGTATTCATTGCATTTGCCTTATGCATAATTCCTGAATCACCACGTTGGCTAGTGATGCAAAATCGAGTAGAAGAAGCAAGGTCGGTGCTGTTGAAGACAAACGAAAATGAAACAGAGGTTGACGAGAGACTTGCAGAGATACAGTTAGCTGCTGGACATCCCAGCACTGATAAAAATGAAGAAAAATCTGTGTGGCATGAAATTTTACATCCTTCTCCTGCACTTCAAAGGATGCTTATTACTGGAATTGGGATTCAAAGCTTCCAACAGATTACAGGTATAGACGCAACTGTGTACTACAGTCCAGAAATCTTTGCAACAGCTGGTATTGATGGTAACTCTAATCGTCTTGCTGCAACCGTTGCAGTGGGAGTAACAAAGACTGCCTTTATAATGTTTGCAATTCTTCTCATTGACAAAGTTGGGAGAAAACCCCTCCTCTACGTAAGCACAATCGGTATGACAATATGTTTGTTCAGCATAGGTGCAACTCTCTCGTTTATGGGAGAAGGGTCGTTTGGGATTGCATTGGCAGTTTTATCAGTCTGCGGAAACGTAGCTTTCTTTTCTGTAGGGATCGGTCCTGTCTGCTGGGTTTTGACATCGGAGATTTTCCCTTTAAGGTTCCGTGCTCAGGCGTCTGCACTTGGTGCCGTAGGAAACCGTGTCTGCAGTGGTGTTGTAGCCATGTCCTTCCTGTCGGTCTCGCGAGCAATCTCTGTCGGGGGGACGTTCTTCATCTTCTCTGCCATTTCTGCGCTTTCCGTGGTGTTTGTGTACAAATGTGTGCCAGAAACAAAAGGTAAATCACTGGAGCAGATAGGAGCGTTGTTTCAAGACGAATACGTGCTGCAAGGAAGTGAAGTTGAAATGGGAGATGTCCAACATTTGGTACAGAAAGAATGAATTTTTATTTCTACCTTTTTGGCCAAAATAGTTCGATTTCCAATTCCTTGAAAGATCACTCATGGTAGAATTATCTTGTATTCTTTGTAACAAGTTATCTATCGATATGTGGAATACTAATACTTTTGTTCCACAAATGAAAAGGTACTGGTTTATTCTGCTAACATACAAGAACTGTTCCAACTGTTTTTTCCCATGAATTTGGGTTGAAATTGCTGCGACAATGAATGAAATCGAATACCTCCGTTTTGTTTATATTATCATTTTGTTGTTTTAGTTACCAAAATAATATTATATCATGAAAGAATTCAATTATTATTTTTGAAATTTTTTTTTATGTATGGGCATAGTTTCTTGAACGTGAACATATATTTAAAAACTAGTTGAGAGTTGAAGAAAGTATAATTAATAATTTGTGTTGCATAAGTAAGAAAAAAATTATTAGTGTTCGAGAAAAAATTAATAACGATAGTTATAACGAAAAACTAATAAAATAAGTATGATTAATAAAAACATCAGAAGATAAAGAGTACGAGAATGAGAAAGTTGGGAGCTTTTGTGCCATTGAATTATGGGTGTATATTAAAAAAAATATGAAAATTATTTTTGGGTAACTGATAGAACGTCAAAGTTCAAACGACTTACTAACATTTTTTTAGTTAGCAAGTACAAAGCTCGCAGACTGCTTATAAAACTCCGCAGAACACACCCTAAAATAAAGATAGCAAATGAGCAATACATCGCCCTTGTGATTCTTTCGAGGTATGCTTAGGGGTGTTCAAACTTCGGATAAAACCGAAAAAACCGAAAATCCAAACCGAAAAAACAGAACCGAACCGAAAACCGAATTTTGTAATTCGGATATAAATGTTAAAACCGAAGTTTATTTGGTTTGGTTTCGGATTATATATGTCAAAACCGAACAAACCAAAAAAACCGAAATTTCATTAAATTAATAATTTTTTTATATTTTTATTTATATTAAATATTTTGATATGATATTTAGTGAATGAAAAACTATTTTGAACAATTTTTAGTTGATTTTTGTTTGTTTAACTAATTTAGACCTTATATTTAAATATTTTACTAAGAAAACATGTAGAAAGTTAACATATTATATTTTACAATATATTTATATTATTAATTTAAATAATTATACCAAAACCGAATTAACCGACCAAAATAACCGAACCGTTTTGGTAGAAAACCGAACCGAACCGAAGAAAAATGGTTCGGATATCAGATTATATATTTCTAAAACCGAAAATCGAAAAAACCGAAATAAAAAACCGAAAATCAAACCGACCGATGCTACTACATTAGTGTGGTGGTTCAAATGTCGCAGAAATCAAGGCAAGATATAAAAAGTTCTCCAATATCTGGTATTTGTTTTTCTCATCAACGTCTTCTAAAATACATACTCACCTGGCATATCCAGTGCAAAGAAACATACAGGGAACAAGGTTTTAGGAATACGATTACAAATACTTCACTGACGACCAAAACTTACAAATACTTCACAGATTATCAAAAACTTGTCGGCTTGCGACTAAATCATCTCGTTCCCTTCGCGTATCTGGCGCTCTCTGTCATCTCTCCCAAGGCGAATTTTGTTTACCTGCTCCCCTGGATGGAAAAGCAAAATAAAACAAAATACCTCGTCAATAAGGCAACAAGTTGTGTTTAGATTGATGGATTTCCAATCCATGATTTTAAATTCCTTCACTTGTTTAGAGTAATGAATTAAAATACAATGGATATCAAATTACACAATTTCAATTGTAATTGGATGGATTTCAAATCTACCCAAGATCCTCAAATTCTTCCCCTAATCAAATATACTCATCAAAATCTACTGTGATGGATTTCAAATCTACCCAAGATCCTCAAATTCTTTCCCAAATCAAATATACTCCTCAAAATCCAATCAAATCAAATCAAATCAATCAATCTACGGACAATCTCAACTACCTTCAACTTTAATTTACACAAAAAATGAACCCATGGTAATTTCAGAACTCTTTAATTATTAAAGGAGAGCAACGGATAAGAATTTGGAACTCAAGATATCAACTTCTAAAAAAGCATCAATACCAATTAAAAGTAAAAGGATAACTTGGACAATTATTAATTATAAATTAAAAAATAGCATTCAAAAAATTCTGGCTGCATACATATTCATCATGAGAGGAAATTTTCACCTTCAACAAATCCGAGCAAACTTCAATAATCAGTACTACAATTTCTATCGTTTTCAAGATGACTGACATTATCTAAAACCATACGTTAGATGTGAAACTAACCTTACTGTTGGTTCTCGTATTCCAAGAACCATTTTTCCCGTACGTCTGGTCATTAACGGCATAAGATTGTGGTGGAACATAATTTTTTAGCAACGGCACTCTATCTGGTAGATAATCATCGTCACTTTCATAGTATCTCTCAGAATGTGGGCCTAAAGCTTTGAGAATCATAGCCAATAATATACTCAGTCCCTACATGCAAAATCATCACCACAATGAGAAAGGCCGTCAAGATGGTGCTTAACAAATGACTTTAAGGAACCAAAATGTGAAATGAGACTGGGATTAAAAGATACAATAGTGCAAAACAAGTCTAAGTTATCATCCAAAAGGGCAATGATATAAAACCCGAAGTTCATTTTATCATAATACTTGTTTTACATATTTAAAATGTTGATTTTGCAGTTTTTACATATATTTTAGTCCTTTTTCTAGATACAATAGCGCAAAACAAGTCTATGTTATCATCCAAAAGGGCAATGATACAAAACCCGAAGTTCATTTTATCATAATACTTGTTTTACTTATCTAAAATGTTAATTTTGCAGTTTTTACATATATTTTAGTCCTTTTTCTATGCCATATTATAATTTACTCTCCCATAAGATGATCTTCTACATAACAATCTGAATAACTGGACCCTAAGATTGTTTCATACCTTATATCATATTAGAAAATCTTACAAACCATCAATTTACAGTTTTCAATCAACTTGAATAACCATTCAACAAGTTTTGGATGAGTAACTTTTATACAAAAGTACTTTCGGTACACATCTAATTAGAATCCTTGGATTAAAAAAATAAAACATTTATAAAATTCTTGAGCATATTTTGAGCTGTGGGAAAAGTACACCCCATCACACAGAAAAGGGTTTAGAAATATACACAAATCAAAGAACCAAAACAGTTGTAGCAAAGTAGCTATGAGTTTTCACTACTCAGCTAACCAGCCAATCATACCTTAACAAAAATTACAGTGCAGCCCTAAACATCACCAGAAAATTTGGTTTGGTATTGGGTTGTATTTTGCAAAATATTCAGTCTTTAGTTTGGTTTTGGCTATTAGGTGTGGTTAACCAAACTGTATGAATAACCGATCTTCATTGTTTCTTGGATTTCAAACACAGACTACATATACTATTTTATATCTATCAATCACATTATAACTACTAAATATATAGTGTTCTTGATATTTCCAACACATATTATCCTCATAATATACTTTTAATAATTATATCATATGTATGTGTCAAGCAATTTCACATAATAGAAATAATTACCTTAAAACTGTTTCAAATCTTGATTTCAAAATTTGGAAAAACTATTTCACCAAATCGAACCGGTTATTTTATGAAAACCATACCAAGCCGAAGCTCGAGCTTGAATAAGGTAAGTTAAATATTTTGTGTGACAGAATGAAAGCTTGTAAAACTAACTAATCTCGAGAATTACATAAAACACTAAGAAAATGACGTGAAGATAACATCTGTGCATTGGTTCAAGGCATTGTTTTTTCCCATATATTTAGTAATAACACATTGGGTGTGTGTGGAAATCAAAATGAACCTGCACAGACACCACTGTTAAGCCAATCCATTTGCATATGTCAAAGTTCTTCCTTATAAACTGCTTCAACTGGTCAAGATTTTTTGAAGGGTCCTCTGGGAAATCCTGAAAATAGTCGAGTTTAAATTTCATCGTCCTTAAATCAAAATGAACCTTTGTAATTTTTTAAAGCATACAGCTGTGCGTACCTCCTCCCAGCTGTGATTTAAGAATATATCCGCGGTAACAGCAGCTTCAAGCACAAAAAGAAGAAAGACAAAAACCATGTACTATACCAGTTAAAGTTAACAAAGAAGTGATATGCAACCATTGCTAAATGATTTGATAAAAATCAGATTCATCTCCATGTCGTAAAAGTAATATAAGATGCTGAACCAATATAATAGTACAAGAAGCATGAAAAGAACAACACAATGACAGATTGTTTCAGGAAAATTCGTCTATCATTTGTATTTTATTGTGATCTTTTTATTTTTTTATTGTGATCTTTTTATATTAATTTGTATTTTATTGTGATCTCTTTATTTTTTTAGGATTTCCCATAAGTCACAGGATTTGACAGATTTGATAGACTCCTCTCCTTCTAAGACTTTATCTAAGATTTCTATATAACCACGTAGTTGTATCCTTTCTGAATAATAGAAAATATATATCAAATTTATATTCTGCACATGATATCAGAGTCTTCGATTTTGGGGCCACTACTGAGATGTCGGAAAAAGCCCCTCAATCTGAAGAGAAAATCCATGCCTCACAGCCAGAAGAATTACAAAACATTCAAGCAATTTACAAGTTGGATGGAAAGAATTATCTTAAGCGGTCACAACTTGTTCGAACAATACTGAAAAGAAGAGCAGAGATCAGTCATATCACGGGTCCAAGACCAAGTTCAAAGAATCCTAGTTTTGAAACATGGGATGAAGAGGATTCCATGATAATGGCATGGTTGCTATGAACATAGAAATGAACGACACATGCATGTTCTTGCCTACTGCCAAAGAAATTTGGGAAGCATTTCAACAAACTTATTCAAAAGCTAAAGATGTGGCTCGAGTCTATGAAGTAAAGGTGAAAACAATGGCTGCAAAACAAGGGAATAAAACTGTCACCTAGTAAGATAATTAATTGAAAGCTTTATGGCAAGAACATGATGCCAGAATTGGATCGCTATAGAGTGATTAAAACCAAGTGCTCTGACGATGCTGCTGTTCTAAAAGTTTTTATTGAACAAGGTCGAGTTTATGACTTTCAGGTTGGGCTGAATCCTAAATTCGATCAACTGATCAAGTAAGAATTCAGATTCTTGGGAAGCAGGAAATACCGTGCTTCAATGAAGTGGTGGCGCTGATCACAGGAGAAGAAAGTAGGAAACTAATGCTTGAACCCCAACACTCAGATAGCTGTGCTATGGTGGTTCATGATGGTCTCAAATCAACCAGAAACACAGACCGAGCACCAGGCTGTGGGAGTGGAAAATTTGGACAATTCAAGGCACAAAGTCGAAATCAAAAGAGCAAGCTATGGTGCCCTCAATGTAGAAGAGATAATCATAATGTTGAAAATTGTTGGAGATTCAAGGCAAGCTTCCTAATCATGAATCAAGATTCAAAGGAGAGAACTCACAAGTGAATGGTCATGCCCATATTGGGGCAGCAACACAGGATGATTCTCCTCCAAAAGAATTAGGTGTTCTCAACTCCTGGATCATGGATTCAGGAGTCCCTGACCACATGACCAACTCACCACGTGTTTTCTATATATTCCCCATGTCCAAGTAGTAGGAAAATAGCTATTGCCAATGGTTTCTCAACCACCGTGGCAGGTCAAGGAAATGTTACAATTAATCCATCTTTCACCTTTGAAAATGTCTTTCATGTTCCTATCTTGACCACGAACCTTGTCTCAAACCAAAAACTTACTCGGGATTTAGAATGTACTGTGGTATTTCATCATGATTATTGTTGAAAAGGATTCAGGGAACATGATTGGACATGCTAGAAAACGGATGGACTCTACTACCTTGAAACACCGAGCCAATCAAGCGTTCTCAAACACCCACTCCCTGATTCATTTGTTTCAGAATCTGTTATAGCTAATAAGGATAAAGTCTGGCTTCATCATCGTAGACTTGGACATCCATCATTTAGGACTCTTAAGTTTTTATTCCCCCTTCATTGTTTATAGGTTTAAATGTTGAGGATTTTCGTTCTGATGCGTGTGAACTTGCTAAACATATGCGTGTACCTTTTCAAGAAAGTAATAAAAGTTCTATTCCTTTTTAATCTCATACACAGGGATATTTGGGGTCTTTTTACCTGTACCTAACATTTCTGGGGCAAGTGTTACTACCCTCCATCAATGAAATTTTATGTCATACACAGGGATGATGATTGTACAAGTGTTACTACCCTCCATCAAAGAAATTTTATGTCACTTTAGATGTTACTTTCAATGAAGACGAGTCATACTTTACCACACCTTATCTTCAGGGGGTGAATTCAGTACTTGAAGATAAGGATGGGGAACTCTTACTCGAGTTATCACCTCTTGCTTCCACTAGACCATCCCATGTACCTGAACCAGCACTGCATTGCCTAATTCCAGCCTACCTGATCTGAAAAACCAGCTTCTATGACTGAACCAACCGTGCTTGAAAAGTCTAATCATGAGAATGATATGTTTGGTAAAGGTAAGAATGTAAGATGTATTCAAGGAACAAGATGGCTTGTAACGATCTAGGTCATTAGGCTGAACCAACATGAGCATCGGCCCATACCCATGACCATCCTAACGACCCATGACCTGTAGTGGTGCATGGATATGGGCCGAGACCTATGTTGGTTCAGCCTAATGGCTCATGATCGTTACATGGCTGCTCCTGGTTCTCTACACTATCCACCTAAAACTAGGAATGCCTGAAACCACGTGGCTAATGGTAATCTCACATAACTTACTTCATTTAAACAACTATGTACTAGCAACAACTCTAACATGTATGATTCGCGGTATGTCATCTAGACCTACATGAGTAGGCCCTCAATTCACAAACTTAAACTAAAAAGCCACCAGAGTTGTGCGAATGAAGTCATAAGAATTTAGTAGCCGAAGATGCAATTCATTTATTCATCAACAATCAGCATCCAATGCTAAATATAGATCACTACGAGCATAATTGACTAAAAAGGGCACTAAAACAATAAGCATTTCATAAAGTCAATGGATGGCTGAGAAACGTAAGACTGTATTGTTAGAGGAAACAAAGATATTAATCTTCTCCAACTCACTTGAACAAGCAGCTAAACAAGGACAGATTCAAGACCCCAAGATCAGGGGAGAAAAATGTTTAATTAATCCTTTTCATAATTTTCAAGGGATGAACCAATACATCATAAACAAGGGGGCAATTTGTCTTCTATTTGGCTCCACCATCGCAGCTAAGAGAAGAAACAAGCAAGTATTGAGCAAAGAGTCACGTGTAAGAATACATTAACAAGTTGACTATTTATGAACAACATAGATGGCAAGGATACAATATAGAGGCAACAACCATTAGCAGTTTCTGCGGCAATGTGGCCCGAGCAAAAAATCACGCATAGAGTAACCCCGAGGCCAAGTATAGTATATATGAACCTGGATTTCAAATTCAATCGTAAAAATGCAACAAAAATGAAATATTAAGATGTAAGAATTCTCCACTTTCATAATGCTTCAACATTTACCACGGGATCGGGGCAGTATCCGATTGGAGGTGGCGCAGCCACACCCTAAGCATCCATAAAGCGTACAAAATCATAGCAATACCCACCATTCCTAAGCCGGCATTCACGACTTTCATCAGAGATTGAACGCAAACACGCGCCATCCGACCCATTTCTTACTGAACCTTATTATTATTATGTTTTTTTTCCCAAACCTTCAAAAAACAGAAAGGAAAAACACACCAATTGACGATTACGCGATGATTAATGGAGCAAAAGGGAATCCCTAATTCCAGAAAACAGAACCGGGGAATCGATCAGAGAAGAAGAAGAAACAGCGGTCAATGATTTTTTCATTTTCTTTTCGTTTTTTTTTTCAAGGAACAATTTTTCTGTGCGGTCTCCCAAAAACCGCGCGGTACTTTAGACATATTGCTGCATTTTTTTTTTCATTTTATAAAATTATGAAATATTTTATGAAATGATTAGGGGATAAATAATAAAAAAATGATAAAAGTAGAAATATAATATATAATGATAAAATAATATTATGTTTGGTATGATGATTAAGAATTGGATAATTTAAAATCTTTTGATGAATTGACTAAATTGCCTTTCTACTATTGCAACAGCGGTCGGTCGGCCGACAGTGGCGGCGGCAGTCGGCCGTGGGGGTGGTCGGCTGACGGCGGTCGATAGCGGCGGCGGTGGTCAGCGGTGGCGGTCGGCGGCGGCGGGGGTGTTCGGCCGGCGGTGGTCGGCGGGAAGTGGTGGTGAGTTTGGATATAGAAGAAGGGCGGGGGTGGTCGGTCGGCGGTGGTCGGCGGGAAGTGGTGGTGAGTTTGGATATAGAAGAAAGGTAAAATTGGAAAAATATAATGGATTAAAAGTTGGATAAATAATCCTAGGGAGTGAGGAGTGCTTATTTTATCCCAGTTAATATAACCTAATAACCTAATCATTTATAGGAGTGATTGACTTGGTTAAATAAAAATCCTAACGAACATGAGATTAGGTGGATTTAAAAAATATAAACTCACCTAATCAAGGCTACCAAACGAAGCCTAAAAAAAAATCTCCCTACAAAGTCAAGTTCAAGTTTTTGCAATTTTACTATTTGCATTAATCTTACTTATAATTTTATATGGTCTTTTTTTGCTAGGCGTTATATGTTTTCTTATTTAACAAATACTAATTCTTTTTTGAATCGATTTCACGGATTTTCATATGTGTGACGAGTCAAATTTATCTATATTTACAATAATCATTAAAATTTTTGACATAAAAAATAATTTTTTCATCGACGATATAAATAGAAGATCTGTATCACAAATTGGCTTGTGAGACCTTTTCACAAAAATTTTTTGGTTCATTCAAAATAACACTCACTTTGTTGTCTTTGTAAAATAATAAAATTGATGTATTTATTGATGACTATTTGTTTAGGAAAATACTACAATTTTTTGCATTTTTAAATTTTACCATTTTTTTCTTTATATTTTATTTTCATTAAAAAACAAACTGTGCAAACACACAACGCATGAACCGGAGTACTAGTATATAATAATAATTCACCAAATAATATTTAACTAGATTTAGATTAAATTAAGATTATATATGTTGGATCTCGGTTTTCTACGTGCCCAAAACGCAGCGGAAGTTTAAAATTTTATTTTATTTTTGAAAAACAAAATAATTTTGGACACTCGTATGGTTTTAACAAAACATACATAGGATGTTTAGAAAAGTTATACCTTTAGTGAATTAATTCACTTTGCACCAACTACTCCGGTATTAGCGGATGTAGCTCTTGTTGTAAATCCGTACGAACTTTCTTCGATCTCCGAATCAGGTCCACGACTGAAATAATTGTTCGTCTTCTAACTTGCACTAGAAAGTGTAGAAGATTTTGTGTAGAGATTGAGCACGAAGAAAATTTGACTCAATACTATAAATCAGAATTTTCTTCGAGAGAAATTGGACTGAGAGCAATTTTTTATTCTTGTGAAGATGTATATTTAATGAAATCTCATTCCACTCTTTTCGGATGCCCTTTCACGTAAAACAAGGATGAAAATCTTATTATTCTTTCTAATATTTAATTTACTTAATTAATTAAATCAATTAAGTAAATCAAAGATCCAAAGAATATTTGCATGCCAAATTATGGTGATTCGATCTTTGTGCATAAAAGTTACGTAAATTAGGAATCAAAATTCCTTATTATTATTTCTAATCATTTCTTAACTTAATTAATCTAATTAATTAAATTAATGAAAGATTCTAAATATGCATGCCAACCTTGTCCAATCTTGATTTTCTTTTAATACATATATTTGTGAGATCACCAAAATCTAAATAAAACATGTTTACTTCTTTTGACTGTCTTTAGCAGTCATGCTCTCAAAATTTCTATAAGCTTATATAAACTTTATTTATAAGCTTATCGATTGATCATATCAAACTTATTTCTTATAAATTCAACTCATTGAATTTATTATCTCAACAGGAACAAGTAAATCAGTGCTTGTGTGACCCTCAATGGTTCAGGGATACAGCTAGCCGTGGGTTCACAACTCTTTGTGATTCGGGACATAATCCTTTATTCGGGCTTACCCTAGTCAGCCCCATTCTTTTCATCAACACCTTGATCAAGAATGTCAGAACTCTTTTCTGATTGCACCCATCGGATCATGGTAAGAGCGTCTAGTAGCATCGCCCCATGATCCCCTAGGTATCACTGATAGTGCCTGCAAGAACCAGTCGATTATGATTAACGTACAGTACGGTCCCTTCATCTCATATATCCCGATCGAATCTGCAACCATTGGTTCATCGAGGGTTGCATATTAATTCGATAACTATGTGATAACTATAATAGTGGCATCGCGTGTACTATTGGAGAACTCCTTCTTCAATGTACATCTCATACTCTGGCCAGAGATTCCATGCACTATTATTACATTAGATCACATAGGATATCCACACCCGTAGGTGAGCGGTGAATCCCCGACTACAATGCACTGGCTCCTATATGTGTCGCAACTATACCCAACCTCGCCACCTGATGACTCTCCTGGAGTCGGTAAACGAGTCAAAGCACAGCCCTAGCACATAGAGCCTCAGTGTTGTCCCGGGTCGTAAGGACTAATGGTGTACAATCATAACCACGGACTTATCCTCTCGATGAATGATAACCACTTGGAAAGTCCGAGGGAGGGTTGTTCGGTATAATCATCATATGACTACCCATCTGTATGTTTGGACATCTCTATGCCCTTACCAAGAAACGCAGTACACAACATCACAGATGCTAGTCTCGAGCTCAAGCGACCTTTATCCACGTTTTAGGCGGCTGAATCGACTAGGAACGAATTTAGATCATACAGTGTTTACAAATGAGTTTCAACATCGAATTACGATTCATTTGTATTAAAGTATAATCAAGGTCTTTATCTATGTTTGAAATCATGGGTATACAGATAAAGAAATAACAAACCATGAAATAATGAATTATATTAAAATAAAGATTGTTCTTTACAACTGAGTCAATAAAATCCCTAGTCAACAGTTGACTTGCAGGGCATCTACTCTAACAGTATCCCACTTGCCCTAGAGCCAACTACCCATAAACTTTAATCCCATTGCTTCGCGATGCTTCTCAAACAATGGTCCTGGCAAGGGCTTCGTAAGTGGATCAGCAACATTATCTGTAGAGGCGACTCTTTCAACTGATATATCTCCTCTTCCCACAATCTCCCGGATGATGTGGAACTTCCTCAGTATATGTTTGGATCTTTGATGAGACCTTGGTTCCTTTGCTTGCGCAACGGCACCAGTGTTGTCGCAGTACACCGGGACTGGATCAACTCCATTAGGAATGACGCCCAACTCTTGGACAAAATTCCTCATCCAAACTGCCTCTTTGGCTGCAGCTGATGCAGCAACGTATTCAGCTTCAGTGGTGGAATCCGCAACGGTGTCTTGCTTGGAACTCTTCCAAGAGACAGCCGCACCATTAAGCATGAATACAAAACCAGAGGTCGATTTCGAATCATCTACGTCACATTGGAAGTTAGAATCAGTGTAGCCTTCCAATTTCAATTCTCTACCCCCGTAGACCATGAACAATTTCTTAGTTTTTCTCAAGTACTTAAGAATATCTTTCACGGCCTTCCAATGCATTGGACCAGGGTTCGCCTGATATCTGCTTGTAACACTCAAAGCGTAAGCAACATCAGGACGTGTCGATATCATACCATACATGATACTACCAATGGCTGACGCATATGGAATACGTGTCATCATCTCTATCTCTTCATCAGTTTTGGGACACATGGCTTTAGATAGAGTAACACCATGACACATTGGTAAGTATCCTCTCTTGGACTCTTCCATAGAGAATCGCTTCAGAATGGTATCGATATAAGTGGTTTGGGTGAGTCCAAGCATCCTTTTCGATCTATCTCTATAGATTTGTATTCCCAATACATAGGACGCTTCACCCATATCTTTCATGGAGAATTTACTTGCCAACCATACTTTAGTTGATTGCAGTAATCCTACATCATTCCCAATGAGTAGAATATCATCAACATAAAGTACTAGGAATATCACTGCACTCCCACTAACTTTCTTGCACACGCATGGTTCCTCAGGATTCTTAGCAAAACCAAATTCCTTGATAGTGCTATCAAATCTGAGGTTCCAACTCCTCGACGCCTGCTTGAGACCATATATTGATCTCTGAAGTTTGCATACCTTATGCTCACTTCCCACCGATGTGTATCCCTCAGGTTGAGACATATAAATATCTTCTTTGATGTCTCCATTGAGGAATGCAGTCTTTACATCCATTTGCCATATTTCATAGTCGTACCATGCTGCTATGGCTAGTAGTATTCTAATGGACTTAAACATAGCAACTGATGAAAAAGTTTCCTCATAGTCAATTCCTTGCCTTTGAGTATAACCTTTTGCAACCAGTCTTGCTTTGAAGGTCACTACCTTCCCATCCGCCCCAAGCTTTCTTTTGTAGATCCATTTGCATCCTATGGGAACGATTCCCTCAGGTGGATCCACTAATGTCCACACTTGGTTTGAATACATTGAGTCCATTTCTGACTGCATGGCTTCAAGCCATTTGGTTGAATCAGTATCAGATATTGCTTCCTTAAAGTTCATTGGATCACATTCAACACAAGACTCATCCTGGTCTTGTTCATGAAGAAGCGTATATCTTGCAGGTGGTCTAATAACCCTATCAGACCTTCTAGGAGCTTGTAATTCAACTACTGGTTGTTGGGAAATGGGTTCAACTTCTATAGTTGAGGGAGTATCTTGAATTTCTTCAATTTTTATCATCTTGCCTTTTCCATCTAATAGAAATTCCTTTTCCAAAAAAGTGGCATTTCTTGAAACAAACACTTTTGCTTCACTAGGATGATAGAAATAATATCCAACAGAATTCTTTGGATATCCTACAAAGTAGCACAAAGTGGATCTACTATCCAATTTGTCTCCCACTGTCTGCTTCACATAAGCAGGACATCCCCATATTATCAAGTAAGAATACTTGGGAAGTTTCCCCATCCATATCTCATATGGTGTTTTATCCACTGCTTTGGTATGGACATTATTCAACAACATTGCTGCAGTTTCAAGCGCAAATCCCCAGAACGATATAGGCAATTCAGTGAATCCCATCATAGATCGAACCATGTCCATCAACGTTCGATTACGACATTCTGAAACACCATTCAATTGTGGTGTTGCTGGTGGAGTCCACTGTGAGAGAATCCCATTCTCTTTTAGATAACCCAAAAATTCAGCACTTAAGTATTCTCCACCTCGATCAGATCGAAGTGCCTTAATACTTCTTTCTAGCTGATTTTCTACTTCAGATCTGAATTCTTTGAACTTTTCAAATGCTTCAGATTTGTGTTTTATCAAATAAACATACCCATACCTCGAATAGTCATCAGTAAAGGTAACGAAGTAGGATTGCCCATATTTTGTGCTAACGCTTAGCGGGCCACAAACGTCTGTGTGGATCAAATCCAGTAGACCATGTGCACGTTCCACGTTTCCCTTAAAGAGAGCCTTGGTCATTTTTCCTTTTAGACATGACTCACAAGTAGGTAGAGAATTTATGTCTGACAAGTCAAACATGCCTTCTCCCACTAGATTGTGCATCCTTCTTTGGGAAATGTGACCTAGTCTAGCGTGCCATATCTGTGCGGGGTTTGGATCATCTAACTTTCTTTTGTTTGTTGTTGTTTTCTTTTGTGCTTGGATATTGTTCAACGGAATATCTTTCAATTTTAAGTTATAGAGATCGTTCATTAATTCGCCGGTTCCTATCAAACATTCATTCTTGTAAATAATGCAAACACATTTAGCAAAAACACAAGAATAATCATCTCTATCAAGCATAGAAATAGAGATAATGTTTTTAACCAATTCAGGAACATATAAAACGTCTCTCAAAAGTAAATTAAAATTATTGTTCAAAATCAAAGTAACATCTCCAATAGCAGTTGCAGCAACCCTTGCTCCATTCCCCAATCTTAGAAATGTCTCGCCATCTCTAAGTCTCCTGCTTCTTGCCATCACCTGCAAATCATTGCATAGATGAGAACCACATCCGGTATCCAATACCCAAGAAGAGGAATTAATTGAGGCATTTATTTCTATGTAAAACATACCATGGCCAGAACGCTTCTGGGCAAGATACTCCGTGCAGTTACGCCTCCAATGTCCAGGCTTGTTGCAGTGGAAACAGACATGCTCTGACTTGTCGGGCTTTGAGGGCCCCGAAGCGGGTTTCTTGTATGGCTTTTTGTTGGGCTTATTCTTCTTAGGTGGGCCAGAACGCTTCTTGCCTTTATTTTGGGCTCCTTTTTTCATACCGGACGATGAGCCCACTAGAAGAACATGCTTTTCTTTCTTGATTGTGGCCTCATAAGTGGTAAGCATATTGACCAACTCTTCAAGGGTAGCCTCAAGCTTGTTCATGTTAAAATTAACCACAAATCCATCGAACGAGGGGGGCAGTGATAGCAAGATAATATCAGTCGAGAGCTCAGCAGGAATAACCACGTCGAGTCCTACCAATTTCTCGATGAGCCCAATCATCCTAACACCATGCTCATGGACCGAAGTCCCATCTCGCAGACGTGTAGTCATGAGTTCTTTCACAGTAGCATGTCTCTCTGATCGAGTCTGTACTCCATACAACTCTTTCAGATGAAGATGAATGTCAGCAGCATTCACAGCCTACTCGAACCTCTTCTGAAGTTCATTCGACATAGAAGCCAACATGTAGCTCTTAGCTTGGAGATCATGGTCCCACCACTTCTCAAGCTTAGCTAATTCAGTCTCACTGATGTCCGAAGCTGCCTCCTTCGGTGGCTTCTTATCAAGCACATACATAATCTTTTCCGAGCTCAGAACAATTTTTAAATTTCGAAACCAGTCATTATAGTTAGGGCCAGTCAACTTGTTTTGATCGAGAATGATTGAAAGTGGATTGCGTGACGTCATTACAAATATACTGAAAAGAAAAACAGATAATTGTTACTGATTATTTTAAAATAATTTTAAGATATAAAATATGGATTTTTATTTTATAAATTTCCCTCCCACTATTTTGATATTTCCACCACCCTCTGATGAAAAAGGGAAATCGTATTTCCTTAGTGGGCACGTAGAGTCCAATTAGCCAATTATAATCCCGAATAATATCAGCCAATTATAATTTCTAAAAGGTAGAATCCAATTGCATCCCTATGCAACCTCTGCGTGTTTTGCCTCACGTTTAATAAGGACCCAATAATATGACGCCGTTTATTTTCACGTGTCAAACCAACCCATCAATATTGAATTGTAGCAGACGGTCGCCATGAGTTCCCCCAATAATATGAGCCGAAGTCATGGGAGTTCCACTCAATTCACATCATATGTCCGGTGGAAGTCACAGCTTTCCGGCGTACAGGCCTCCCCAATAATATGAGCCA
>NC_133314.1:6006192-6085296 GCF_012295235.1 Primulina huaijiensis
TCGCCACCTGATGACTCTCCTGGAGCCGGTAAACGAGTCAAAGCACAGCCCTAGCATATAGAGCCTCAGTGTTGTCCCGGGTCGTAAGGACTAATGGTGTACAATCATAACCACGGACTTATCCTCTCGATGAATGATAACCACTTGGAAAGTCCGAGGGAGGGTTGTTCGGTATAATCATCATATGACTACCCATCTGCATGTTTGGACATCTCTATGCCCTTACCAAGAAACGCAGTACACAATATCACAGATGCTAGTCTCAAGCTCAAGCGACCTTTATCCATGTTTTAGGCGGCTGAATCGACTAGGAACGAATTTAGATTATACAGTGTTTACAAACGAGTTTCAACATCGAATTACGATTCATTTGTATTAAAGTATAATCAAGGTCTTTATCTATGTTTGATAACATGGGTATACAGATAAAGAAATAATAAACCATGAAATAATGAATTATATTAAAATAAAGATTGTTCTTTACAACTGAGTCAATTAAATCCCTAGCCAACAGTTGGCTTGCAGGGCATCTACTCTAACAATATCCTAACTTAATTCTCTACAAAATAAAAATTATTACGCAAATTAGTCATTTTATATGGTCTTCTAGTTTTTATCCAGTAGATGTTTTCTTAATTACAAAATAACACTCACTTTACCTCAAAAAGGACATTCATCTTTGTAAAATAATATAATTGATGTATCCATCATATTTTGTGACTATTTGTTTACGAAAATGCTACGTTTTTTGTATTTTAACATTTTACTATTTATTTTTTCTTTTTTTTGTTTTTCGTTAAAAAAATGAATTATACAAGCACGTAATTCATGCATCGAAGCACTAGTTCATTAAATAATATATGATATTTACACTTCATAAATTGTTAAATACGCTATTTTGTCTCTTTACATTTCAAATAGACAATATTGCCCTTAATCTTTGTTTTTATTACATTATCTTAGTATTCTTATTATTATATTATAGTAGAGACACTTTAATCAATTATTTTCTAATTAATTAAAGTTTAACATCAAATTACAATAATATTCTAACTTAATTCCTAACAAAACCAAAACTAATAGACAAATTAGTCATTTTATATAGCCTCATCTTGTTTTAGCCATTAGATGTTTTTTTATTTACCAAAATAATATTCACTTGTGTCATTTGGTAGTTTTTTATTTACGATAATGTCATTGTCTTTGTAAAATAATGAAATTGATGTATCTATTGCGTTTTGGTAACCATCTGTTTACCAAAAATGCTACATTTTTTTCATTTATTTAATTTTACCATTTATTTATTTCTTTTTTTGGTTAAAAAAAGAACTGTATAATAATGCAACGCATGCACCGGAGTACTAATATATAATAATAATTCACCAAATAATATTAATTTGCTTGAGATAAAATTACGATTATATTGTGGAGATCAGATTGGAGTTTAAAGGGGAGAATAAACTTTTAAAATTTTATTTATTTCAAACCCTTCTTAAGAGTTTTCAGGATATAAAGAATATTATTGATTAACCTATAGAAATGATTGAATCTCATTTTGATATTTTCATATGAAATGTGAGAAATTGGGTTAGGATTCCACCTATGTATTGTAAGTATATTTTGGATAAGTATGTGATAGAGTTATGATATTAAAACCAAGCCTAGGTATAAGCTGAAAATTGTGAACTATAATGAAAAGTTGATTATACAAAAATTCGTAGAATTTAAATACGATTATTTAGTTAGAAAATAATCGTAAGTGAAAAGTTGAAGATTGGATAATAATGCGTCGATTTTGGATTTTTGGAAAAATAACTCAACTATAAGTATTTTTGAAATAATAGTTAAATTATTGGAATTATTGTTGACGAATTGGAATTTTACTCGACTTGTTATATCATTTAATTTGCAGGTTGAAGTGATAAATTTGGAAGTTCAAGTTAATCATTTTTATTTTCGTGGAATGTATAGGCATGTTACGATTCAGTAACATACGAGGTAAATAATAAATTATGCTTTACTCGTATTTAAGTTGTTACTTTGTAGTTGTTTTGTTCTCCTAGTGTCGTTAACAAAACATCTCCATTTGCGGATTTAACGCATATATGTTTGTGAAACTCAACAGTATAACCATTGTTACATAGTTTACTTATCAAGTTGTAACACAAATTTTTCAACCAATAAAATATCTTTAATGATTATCTTGTCATGGATAATCTTATTCTTATGCACAACCTTACCCTTAGAATTATCACCAAATGTACTTCTTGGCCCTTTGTGATCAATTACTTCAAATAACAACTTGACATTTCCAGTCATACGTATGCATTATCCACTGTCCGAAAACAGATAGATTCTTTGAGAATCTCCTTCTTCAGTACCTGCAATAATTAAAATAAGCTTTTGGTACCCAAATCTAGTTGAGTCCTGAACATATTAACCCTTTCGGATCAACACTTGAATTAAATTACTGGCTTTCTCATGTTTGTATCCAAAAGTGTGCGAACTTGGGCATAAATCGATGATTTTGTTCATGTGATCTCTCTCTCACCGAATATTGTTTGAACCGTTCATTTTTCTTGTTCATTCTGTATATCTTTTGAATATGTCTAAAATTGTGGTAACAGCTTGATTTCCCCTTCACCAAGTAATGTCCGATTGGACTTAGTTTTATGCGAGACTAGTTTGAGTCACTGGCTTGGCTTGATCTGCATTTAAGACATGTCTAGTTGGACTTAGAACTCTCCGGTTAAATATAGTTTAAATTCTAGCTCCCGTTCTTAAAATTTACATTCTGGCTGAATTGAACTTCAGGCTGATCATTTTCATTTATCGTGATAGGCCTGAAAAATTTATCATTTTAGATTTGCCATTGTCTATACACGATTGAGTATTTACATCAGAAGTGCCACACTCATTGTGTAAGGTCTAGAAATTCGAACATATTAACCTGACTGCATGCAATCTAGTGTTTCTCTAAAATATGTGTTTAATTATTTTTACTACGTTAAATGCATGATCATGAAATTGATAGGCGTTTTATTTCATGTTGTTAAGATTTCATGTATTTGGACTTTTAGCAGTATTTCGCGTTCGAACGAGGAACGGAGACCGGGGACAATTAAGGAAAAATATTTTTATTAAATAATTATTTTTAATTATTTAATATATAGTGTAATTAAGGTTGATTTTTGAAAATGGGCTTTATAGGATATTTTTACTCGTCGGGTCATATTTTAAACCGGCACGTTAGTTTTAACAAGTCGGGAGACTTTTTGAGAGTTCGAGCAATATTTTCAAAAGCGTGCCTAAACGAAATATTTTGCAAGGGCGTTTTTGGGCTTGATGAGCCTACTTTAAGTTGTATTGGGCCTAAACTCCTACACCTCCTAATCATTTTTAATTAAGAGCTCATCATACAATCTTATTATAATTAACCCTACCCTCCCAAACCCTAATCATCTTCGGCCGCCCCTCTCCCCACCTTCAGCAGCAGCCTCTCGAATTTCAGTAGCTTTCTTGCCCAACTTCTCTCAAGTTTTTCTAAGGAACTCTTCCACATCCCTCCGGTGTCTGTTCTACGCGATCGTATCAAGGTTTTCAAGCGTAAATACGCAAAGGCACGCTCGATTACCTTCTTTTCTCCTTTATCACATCATAATATGTGTTTTGAAATGTATTTGCATGATATATTGTGGTTATGGTGTTACACATCGGTTTTACGTGAATTATACACGAAAATACGCATATTTATTATCATGCTTCTCACGTTTTTGGCTTTGGTTGAAGGGGCTGCCTGGAATGATTGATAGGGGACTCAATTACGTCTAATTGTTAGCCTCTAGAGGTTGAGATCGAAGTGGGATCATGTTCATGTAAGGATCGATCGGAAATACATGTTTCGGGTTAGGGTTTTTGGTTCGAACGGTTGTTTCAAGGGGTGCAGCGGTGCAAGGGCTGTTCCGGGACGTGGAGTAGACCCTTGTGGGTCTGAGACACGACTTGGAGTGGCTCGAGCACAACTAGTGAAACGTCCTGCCCTTTTTATTTTTTTTAAAAGTACTAGAAATTTTTTTTTCCCCTCTATGATTTTCGGCTTTTCCAAAATATTTTTATAAAATATTTTTCCCTTTTAAAATAAAATACCAACCATCTAGCATTTTAATAATCAAGTGCAATAGTCATAAAATGAAATCGTTGCATGTTTACCAAACCTAAAAGCAATAAGTTTGAAAAGTATAGCCCATACTAAACCTCTCAAAAATCTCTCAAAAACATAAATAAATAGTCTTAAAAACCTCTAACTTAAAATCATAAAACGTAATGCGGAAAATAGTAGTGCTGGTCCTCGGGTTGTGTGCGCCTTCAGTCCAGTCAGATCATCCGTCAAGACCTCTCTCATACCCACCTGCATCCATCACACCTAGTGAGTCTAAAGACTCAACACACCATAATCTTGATAACAAGTAATACATATAAAATCACATGCAACAGTGAAAAATACTTTTACGTAAAATACATTTCATGACATGCAAATATAATCTTTTAACTTTTTCCTTTATCCTTAACATGACATAACACATTTTAACATGAACATAAACCTTTTCCTTTCTCCCTTGTTGAATTCAGATCGTTAATTGTGACTTTCCTCACATGACATGATCGATGGATCCATCTATATATAACCACAGTTCTGGGCGGCGGGGACATCAGCGACGCTCTCACCGGTCAACTGAGCCTTGGCCTAACATGATCGAATAGAAATACGATCATCGGGGCTCCCTCTGGGGCCTTCTCCCATAAATGGGCTCCCTCTGGGGCCTTCTCCCCTCACGATATTCTCATTCTTCCTCAAACCTCATAACCTCATAGCCTCATATTTGCAATAATGGAAACACGATCGTCGGGCTCCCACTGGGACCATCACCCTCACGACGTCGCCATCATTAACGAATTAGTCACAATCACTTCACCTCCTTCAACATTTTTTCCATTCACATCACTTCATAAAAATCATGAATAACATAACATTTTTCATTTTTGAAACCAAGCAAGCAACATGTATTTTAAATGTCTTCCTTAAATCATAAAAATCAAACAGACATTTAAAAATCATAATTTAATCGTGAACATGTCATAAACATTTAAAATTTGACATAATATCATGAAAATAGCATTTAGGGCACTGCCATAACGCTTACAAATTTTCAGGTGTAAAAAGACCTTTTTACCCTTGGACTCGACATTTTCCGATTTTGACTTTTTTCTAAATTTCATGACTCTAACATGTCACAAATAATTATTTAAGCCTAAATTATTTTTCCTATAATTTTATTTAGCTTAAATATTAGACTTTTTCATTTTTCATTACTTAATGGTTTTGACGGTGTTTTAATCCCGGAAAAATCCCAAACTTTAATATAAAATTCCTAAATTCTAAATTTAGTCTTTTTATATTATTTTAGCCCTTATGGACCATGACTCGACCCCCCCGTGAGCCGTTTCCCAATTTTCCTTTGTTTAAAAACCCTAATTGACACCTAAACTTCGACCCCGAGCCAACTTTCGGTTTTCACGAGTTACCCCCGAACCATGTCAAACCAAAACCTGACCAACATCATAAATTAACCTACTGGACCCTTAGATCACCAAGAACCCAGCCCAAACCACAAAAAGACCAGCCCCAAGTAGTCCCATATGCTGGCCGAGAGTCCCTATTGGGATAGGACTCTAAGATTTGCTTCCCAGCCCTTACCAGCACGCCCAGCCCCTAAACCAACCACACGTGCACCCTCCTAGGACTCTAGTACATCACCTCAACTCAGCCCTTGGACCACAAACCAAGCCCCCAAGCCCCTGGAAGCCTCCAGCTTCCTGCGCACGTGCTGCGCGTTTTCTCGGGTAGAGTCCTAGCATAGCTAGGCCTCTTCCCCAGCCCTTAACTCGAGCCCTAGCTTGGCTAGGACCCTCTCCCTGACCCATTACAGCCCCTGGTCGAGCCCTAGCCCAAGCCAATACCAAACGAATCCCCTGAACCCTGAACCCGATCGTCCCCAACCCTTGACAGCAGGATCACGGTTGTTACTTGTTCTTGTTTTTTTTGTTTTTTTTTCTTTGTTCCAGCCGAGGGTTGGGTGGTGTGTGGGACTCTAAAACATGTATAAACCTTACTTGATCTTACCCTAATCATGGCAGCCCCTTAACCGAACAACATACAAGTTTTTGGATTCAAAAATCGAGTTTCCTCATGTACACATGCAACATACCGAAATTTTCTGAAATAATTTTATGAACTTCATGCATACAATAATTCAAACAATACTATGATATGATGGATGAGAAAAGGAGATGTATAGTGTGCCTTTGCGTTAAATACGCTCGAATATCAGTTGACGTCGAAGAACAGGATGAAACCTTGGCTTGTTTCCCCTTGGCACCTTCGAATTTCCTCTTCTCCTAGTGATGTGTGTGTGCCGTGGGGTGCTAGGGTTGTGGGGAGAGTTTTTCAGATTGTATAGTAGGGTGGCTTTGAGTTTTGTGGTGTTAGGAGTGTAGGGTTTTGCAATTAAAGATTTTTAAATAGCTAATTAAATTTGCTAACTAGGTTAGGCCTATTAAGCCAATTAAATTAAGCCCATTAGTCTATTTAGGACATAATTAAAATATTAACAAAGTTTTTCTTTTATTAAACATGTGAATTTATTAGCCGGGTTGCCAAAAAGATCGTATTCTAGTTGAAAAACCAACACCGGTAGAATTTATGTCCCGACGTATAAAATCACCTCAAAACCCTATATTTTCAAAAATAATAAAAAGCAACACTCATATTTTAAATAATTAAAACAATTATTTAGTAAAAACATTTTTTTCGTTTTTCATCCTTCGGTCACCGTTCCTCGATCGTCACTGGAATAATCCTTAAAACTACAGTTTTATGCATGATGACAATAAAAATCTCATTTAGCATATAAACAAGTATGTCACATAGTTAAATGGCAATTAAAATCAGTCATCTACTTATTTTTCATTATTTCCTAGATTCGCATGTAGTTGGATTACGTCGTTTAATTTTGGACCTTACAATTCCTCCTCCCCTTAAATAAAATTTCGTCCTCGAAATTAGAACTTACCGAATAGATCTGGGTAGCGACTCTTCAAGTCTCTCTCGGTTTCCCAAGTAGGACTTTGACCATTGGAATGACTTTGTTCCTCAATCGTCTTTCTTGCCTTGCTCAGATCTGGACAGGTCTTTCTTCATATGTCATATTTGGGGATAATCGAAGAGGTTCATAATTAAGCACATGTGACAGATTCGACATGTACTTCCGCAACATTGAAATGTGGAACACATTGTGAACTCCTGCAAGCGCTGGTGGTGACCGACGATTTCGGTTGGGAATAAATCTAGCAAGAGAACTAGGTCAAGTTATAGTAAATGGATGATGAGTCCAAGTATCGATCCCACATAGACTAATATTTAATTACTAGAATTTTTATCACTTAACTTAAGCTAGACAAAAAAAATAAAAAGATGATATGTGGATTATTAATCTAAAATATTAAATAAAATAATATCAATTAAAACCGAGAGATTCAAATATCAAGGAGGGATTCAAATTCAAATAAATAACTAAGACACACAACGGTACCAAACTCTACTATGTTGACACGTGTTAAAATTCAATTAATTATTAAATTCTTGACAATCACGGTGAAATCCCCAAAATTATTTATTAAACGATTCCTCGAGTTAATAAACCTATTTAAATCTAACAGTCCAATTATTTCTAATTGAATTTAATTATATCTAAATGCATTAAATATTCGTGGAATTTCAGTTTTCACCTAAAACCGCACACTGAAACCGAATACTATTTCTAGTCAGTTTAACCATGTGTTGATGACGTCTTTGTTGCTATATTTAACCAATCATCTTCCGATTCGTGATTAATCAACAAACATGTAAATAGTTGATCAGGTTATTAACAAGAAATATTAAACTAACATCAATCAATAATTAAAATCAAGAAAAATAATATATTGAAAAGAAACCGACTATCAATAAAGCATTGTTTGGCCCTATCGTGGTCTTAGTCTAAATAAAATTATTCCATGAATTCAAAACAAAAGTGAAAAGTCATATTTAAGTTCATAGAAGAAAACACAATTAAGGATGAGTGAAAGGAATTCTCAGTGATTTGTGGCGTGTGATGAGGAATTCCTCCAGCTTTTGTCTCTATCTTCCTCCTTGTTTCTTTTCTCTTCTTCCTCCCTGGTGTTGTCTTTCGTGTAGTCTTCTTTTATGCACTTCCGTCTGCTCTCCTCCGCCTTGCTTTTCTGCCTCTCTCTTCCGCCTCTAAATTTCTTCTTTCTTTTCTTCTCTTTCCTCCTCCTCTGTACTTCTTCTTTGCCTCCTTCTCTTCCTCCTTTTTCCCTTCTCTGTTGTTCACTTCCGCGCTGATTTTTTTTCTCTGTTTGTGCGTCTCCCTTTCTTATGCTCACGTACGCTGCTTTTTATAATTCTTCATGGGCCTAATCCTCCAATTCCTTTTTAAGCCCATCTCAAACTTAACCCTTGTAAATAAGATTGTAGATTTTATTTTCAAATATGAGACTTCATCTTTATCAAAACTTCAATAATATCAAGATAATAAAATATAAGAATATTTTATTTCTTTTCTTTTGGTATTTTCTTCCTTTGAAGTCTTTTAAATTTATTTTATTTTCAAATTTTATCATTGTTCCTCTTTTATTTAAATCTACAATTATTAATTCAATTAAGCACATAATTAGGATAAAAAGTCTAGATAAGGGCAAATATTATCAAATCAAATCCCTAAAATCTTTGTAAGATGGCCTTATCAATCCCCCCACACTTAGCCTTTGTTCGTCCTCGAACAAATTAGAGAATAAAAATATAACCAAGGAATATTCAATGATTCACCACAAAAATGACACAATAAACACTTTTCAACCTACCAAATCTCGTCACACTCAATCAAAAGATCACGCCTAGAAAATCATAAAATTCACTTTCGTTGCAAGTTTAAAACTCAAACATTCACTAGAAAAGATCAAAATAATGAGACGTGTGTAGTGTGGAAGTCGAAACTCATATTCCTCAAAGGTGTTTTAGTTCAAGGAGTGCTCATATTTTCTGAATTTTTTTTTAAAAGAAACTCTACATAAGCTTGTATTTCATACCTTTCTCCACTAAATGTTGGAGGAATATGACCCGGTCAATAGGTCTTTTCAAGCTTATAACGTTAGGCCATGGCTCACGGCTACAATAAAGGTTGGGAGATTCAAAATGAGAGAAAATAAACAATTATTCTTTCAGCGCATTTCTTCATCTCTTATCTTCCTCTCTTATGAGTTTCATCATCCTCCATCTAATTTTTTCATCTTCCTTGTACTTTCGTTCAACTTCCACCATATTTTTTTTCTCTTCCTCCAGCTTTTTTCAATCTTCAACAACATTTCCTTTTAGTTTTTTTTCAATCATCACATCATACAACATTCATTCCTCCTCCTTTTCTTTTATAATTATATATATCTTTTCATCAATCCCCTTCTCTTTCTTCATGATTTTGATTTTTTTTTTCAAACTCCTCCAATTTTTTTTTTTTTTTTATCAATTATCAACACATGGGAGTTATTGAAAATTTTAAAGCGCTAAAGGGGTTTATTTCTCTCAAAATTAAGGTAGAGGAATAGTGTATAAGCTAAAATTGGGTAGTTGATGTGGGATTTCGAAGGGATACGAATGGGGGCTAATTGTATGTCGTTGACACAATCCATTCGATTTATTAGGCTCAAAAAGGGATACTAGGGATATGAATGATGCATTGGGTAGGCTCGAAAGGCTCAAACGATCCAAGGATATCCTAAATCATCCCTAAGTCATTCTCCTCCGTATTTTCGCCTCGAATGATAATCAGACAAGTTCTAGAGTGTTTCTTTCTTTTTTTTTCTTTTTTTCAATTTTTTTATTTTTTATGAGTTCACCTCTTGCCAATTCACAATTAATTCATATAAGTATGACTTAAAGTGCATAGATGATGTCTCAAAATATGATACAAAACTAGTTTGTGCTCAAATCCTTCAGCTACAACTACATCTCATCTCAATCAGTTCTAGGTGTGATTCAATCTCTTGAGTGATCAAAAATCTAGAAAGTCAATTAGTGTATCATGTAATCATAAGTGCGGTTTCTCAAAAAATAACCAGAAAAATTTTCATACTCGAGGATTAAACATTGAAGCACATGCTAAGTGTGGTGACATGAAACAAAACACAAATCCCCCCACACTTTTAGATTTACACTGTCCTTAGTATCATGTCATTCGAAAAAATATAGAACATGGAGGTAGAATAGTAACAGAAACTTCCCTGACAGTATTGCTTTTAGTTCCATGTAGTGCTAGATGGGGATAATAGAATTCCCCGATGATTGTAATATCTTCTTTCAACAGTTTCAGCTTTTCCAGTATCTAAATCATCATGTTTCATTCCAATATTCCCTGCACACACCAAAATCACTGAAGATTATCCTAACAAAATGAAAAATTAAAAATAAAAAGATAAAATAAAACGAAATATAATAAATCACTGGGTTGCCTCCCAGCAAGCGCTAAATTTATTGTCTATAGCTTGACTAGGGAGAATCAGCCTTCAAACAGCGGCTTCCGCCCATAGTAAGTATCATACAGTAATACATATGGGTCTTGATTATGTGTGCCCTCAAGCTTGGCATGATATTGACATTATACGCTCGTCGCTCCAATAACACTCGGCAAAAACTGATTATTAGGGGAAGAACAGTCTACTCCATGATAAAGCTCGTAGAGGATGTAATATTCTTGAGTTTGCGTTGATAAAAATAAAGAATCTGCTGGTGGAATATATGTTAAAACCATATTTGAGTTCAAATCCTTTGCCTTCAGTTCCTCTACATCTTCCAACTTCACTTCTGCCTCATCTTTGCATAGAGATTGCTCATAGAACTCTTCTTCCTTCAGCTCAAATACTTGTGGAAGATCAGATTCAGGTGAAGTTTCTACATGATTTGAATCACTCTCCAAACTTTTATTGTTTGAGTTGTCATTATTCACCCATACCTGATTGGTCATTAATTGATCGACAAAAATCGCTTCGTCCTCTTGGTGGATTTCGGACACTGGTTGCATTAGAAGCTCAATCTGTTCATCGATGAAACACAAAGAGTTGACCATCTTCTCCCACTGGGCCATGATTTCATCAAAATGTGTACTACGTTCTTCTTGTTGCTCAAATGGTTGGTTTATAAAATTGGGACAAAATTGTGGAGGATATTGGTGACTCCAACCCTACAGTGAAGGATCACAATGCCAGTGGTAGTCGAAATCTGCCATATCATCTAACAGGTGCATCGCACTGTTGTATTCTCTATTAAATAAGTGACTACCGGTTGCCAAAGCTCCATAATTTACCCAACTTCTTGTTGCCTCATCCAAACCAAAATAGAAAATTTGAATAAGAGTGTAGTTTGACAAATCATGAAACCGAAAGTTGTTTGCCAGATCATTGAATTTCCCCCAAGCAGCATAAAATGGTTCCGAGTATTGTTGGGCAAAATTCGTGAACACTTTACGATGATCCATCTTGAAGTACCTCACAATAAAACAAATAAATTAGAAAAAAAACAGATTATTTTTTTATCTTTTTTTTTTTGGGGAAAAATGTCTAGTCTCAATAAAGCAATTTATTCCAATATTAAACAAATTAGTCCCCGGCAACGGCGCCAAAAACTTGACCGACGATTTCGGTTGGGAATAAATCTAGCAAGCGGACTAGGTCAAGTTATAGTAAATGGATGATGAGTCCAAGTATCGATCCCACAGAGACTAATATTAAATTACTAAAATTTTTATCACTTAACTTAAGCTAGACAAAATAAATAAAAAGATGATATGTGGATTATTAATATAAAATATTAAATAAAATAATATCAATTAAAACTGACAGATTCAAATATCAAGGAGGGATTCAAATTCAAATAAATAACTAAGACACACAACGGTACCAAACTCTACTATGTTGACACGTGTTAAAATTTAATTAATTATTAAATTATTGACAATCACGGTGAAATCCCCAAAATTATTTATTAAACGATTCCTCGAGTTAATAAACCTATTTAAATCTAACAGTCCAATTATTTCTAATTGAATTTAATTATATCTAAATGCATTAAATATTCGTGGAATTTCAGTTTTCACCTAAAACCGCACACTGAAACCGAATACTATTTCTAGTCAGTTTAACCATGTGTTGATGACGTCTTTGTTGCTATATTTAACCAATCATCTTCCGATTCGTGATTAATCAACAAACATGTAAATAGTTGATCAGGCTATTAACAAGAAATATTAAACTAACATCAATCAATAATTAAAATCAAGAAAAATAATATATTGAAAAGAAACCGACTATCAATAAAGCATTGTTTGGCCCTATCATGGTCTTAGTCTAAATAAAATTATTCCATGAATTCAAAACAAAAGTGAAAAGTCATATTTAAGTTCATAGAAGAAAACACAATTAAGGATGAGTGAAAGGAATTCTCAGTGATTTGTGGCGTGTGATGAGGAATTCCTCCAGCTTTTGTCTCTATCTTCCTCCTTGTTTCTTTTCTCTTCTTCCTCCCTGGTGTTGTCTTTCGTGTAGTCTTCTTTTATGCACTTCCGACTGCTCTCCTCCGCCCTTCTTTTCTGCCTCTCTCTTCCGCCTCTGTACTTCTTCTTTCTTTTCTTCTCTCTCCTCCTCCTCTGTACTTCTTCTTTGCCTCCTTCTCTTCCTCCTTTTTCCCTTCTCTGATGTTCACTTCCGCGCTGATTTTTTTTCTCTGTTTGTGCGCCTCCATTTCTTATGCTCGCGTACGCTGCTTTTTATAATTCTTCATGGGCCTAATCCTCCAATTCCTTTTTAAGCCCATCTCAAACTTAACCCTTGTAAATAAGATTGTAGATTTTATTTTCAAATATGAGACTCCATCTTTATCAAAACTTCAATAATATCAAGATAATAAAATATAAGAATATTTTATTTCTTTTCTTTTGGTATTTTCTTCCTTTGAAGTCTTGTAAATTTATTTTATTTTCAAATTTAATCATTGTTCCTCTTTTATTTAAATCTACAATTATTAATTCAATTAAGCACATAATTAGGATAAAAAGTCTAGATAAGGGCAAATATTATCAAATCAAATCCCTAAAATCTTTGTAAGATTTGGCCTTATCAGGTGGCAATGCCACTCTTTAAGCTAGTGTACC
Source organism: Primulina huaijiensis (assembly GCF_012295235.1). NCBI lineage: Eukaryota > Viridiplantae > Streptophyta > Magnoliopsida > Lamiales > Gesneriaceae > Primulina > Primulina huaijiensis. The sequence goes on from NC_133314.1 coordinate 6,019,506, forward strand.
AATCCTCTCCAAAATCTCAAATGGACCAATAAATCTTGGGCCTAGTTTCCCCTTTTTGCCGAAACGCATAACACCTTTCATGGGTGCTATTTTCACAAATACGTGATCTCCCACTGCAAACTCTAAGTCCCTACGTCGTTTGTCTGCATAACTCTTTTGTCGGCTTTGCGCCGTCTTCATTCTATCGCAAATTTTGACTATAAGCTCGGTAGTATCTTCAATCACCTCTGGACCAATCTCTCTTCTTTCACCCACTTCGTCCCAATGAATAGGAGATCTACATTTCCTTCCGTAAAGTGCCTCAACAGGAGCCATCCCGATTGATTATTGATAGCTATTATTGTAGGTGAACTCCACTAGAGGTAATTTTGGTTCCCAACTGTCTTGGAAATCAATAACACATGCTCGAAGTAGATCTTCCAAAATCTGTATAACTCTTTCTGACTGTCCATCGGTTTGAGGATGAAATGTTGTACTTAATAATAGCTATGTTCCCATCGCTGCATTTAGACTTCTCCAGAAAGATGACGTAAAATTCGGATCTCTGTCAGAAACAATGGATACAGGAATTCCATGCAGACGAACTATCTCTCGAATATAAATCTCGGCGTACTGAATCATGGTGAAGGTCGTCTTGATAGGTAGAAAGTGCGCTGATGTAGTAAGACGATCAACTATCACCCATATAGCATTAAATCCCTTAACTATCTTTGGCAATCCCACAATGAAGTCCATGGTGACATTTTCGCATTTCCACTCGGGACTAGGGAGTGGCTTAAATTTACCTGCTGGTCTTTGATGCTCTGCTTTCACTTGTTGGCAAGTCAAACACTCGGATACAAACTTCAGAATGTCTCTCTTCATGCCTGGTTACCAATATAGCAACTGCAAATCTTTGTACATTTTCGTGCTCCCCGGGTGAATGGAGTAAGGTGTGTCATGAGCTTCCTTCATAATAAGGCCTCTCACAGAATCGTCACTAGGAACCCATAACCGATCTCGATAACGAACTATACCATCCATCTCTGAATATAATTTCCGACCCTTGGCTTCATCTCTAGCTCTCCACTTTTGTAACTGTTCATCAATGGACTGCCTATCACGAATTCTATCCCTCAAGTTCGACTGTACCGATAATGTGGCAAGATTAGGGGCCTCGCTCCTAGCATACACTGTCAGCTTAAACCGCTGTATCTCGGACTGCAACGATCTTTGGAGTGATAGATGAGTGATAACTGCTGCTTTTCTACTCAGTGTGTCTGCCACTACATTAGCTTTTCCCGGAAGGTAGCTAATGTCACAATCATAATCTTTTACTAGCTCAAGCCATCTACGTTGTCTCATATTCAGCTCTTTTTGGGTGAAGAAGTATTTTAAACTCTTATGATCGGTGAATATCTTGCACTTCTCCCCGTAAAGATAGTGTCTCCAAATCTTTAGTGCAAAGACTACTACTGCAAGCTCAAGATCATGATTGAGGTAGTTTTTCTCGTGAATCTTCAACTGTCTCGACGCATAGGCTATAACTCGGTCATTTTGCATCAGAACCGCGCCCAATCCAAGTTTAGATGCGTCGGTATAAAGAACATAATCCCCTTGCCCCGATGGCATAGCTAAGACGAGTGCTGAAATCAAGGCTTGCTTCAACTTGTCAAAACTGTCTTGGCACTCTGATCCCCATATAAATTTTGCATTCTTTTTGGTCAAGGATGTCAAGGGTACTGCAATAGAAGAGAATCCCTGAATAAACTTGCGATAATAGCCAGCTAATCCCAAGAAACTGCGAATCTCGGTAACACTCTTCGGTACTGGCCACTCTTTCACTGCCTCGACTTTGCTTGGATCAACTTCAATGCCATTACAAGAAATTATGTGGCCTAGGAATGCCACTCTATCGAGCCAAAAATCGCACTTACTAAATTTTGCATATAGCTTCCTGTCTTGTAGTACTTGCAGTGCTGTCCTCAAATGACGACTATGCTCCTCTTTGTTCTTCGAATAAATCAATATATCATCAATGAAGACAATAATAAATTGATCCAGATACGGTTGAAATACGCGATTCATGAGATCCATGCAGATCGCTGGTGCATTAGTCAGACCGAATGGCATGACCATAAACTCATAGTGCCCATATCTAGTACGGAATGCTGTCTTGTGCACATCAGACTCTTTCACTTTTAATTGATGGTATCCAGATCGCAGATCAATTTTTGAAAATACCGCGGCTCCTTGCAACTGATCAAATAAATCTTCAATTCTTGGCAGTGGATATTTGTTTTGATAGTGACCTTGTTAAGTTCCCGATAATCGATGCAAAGACGCATACTACCATCTTTCTTCTTCACAAATAATACCGGTGCGCCCCATGGAGAATAACTAGGGCGAATGAAACCCTTGTCTAGCAATTCTTGGATTTGATCTTTCAATTCTTNGCATCCACGTTTAATAAGCTTCCTCGCACATAGACAAGAGATAATGTGCGGCATTTGCTTGTTTCTCGCCGCCTCGAAGACAAAAGATTTACCACTAGGTGGCCTAATAGATACCGATCGCTGACGGAAATCAATCGAAGCTCCATTTACTGATAGCCAATCCATCCCCAATATAATATCAAATTCGGGCATAGGAAGCACAATAAGATCTGCCCGAACAACATCCTTGAATAAACGAAGCTCCAGATTCTTGACAATTTTAGACGTGAGCATTTGTTCACCGGATGGAATAGAAACTTTGAAACTCAAACCCATATCTTGAGGAGTAATATTCAGTCTTTTGATGAAGGTTTCAGATACGAATGAATGTGTAGCTCCCGAGTCTAAAAGTGCGTAGGTTGCTACACCTTGAATGATAATCCTCCCTGCGGTGAAAATGTCTTTTAAATCTTTTCGTTTTGAATCTTAAGGATTTACTATCATTAATTCCAAAAGTTATATGAAGAATTTGTGTTGAACTTAAACCTATTTTCGAAAAAATTGCACTTTAGTCCCTCAACTATTGAGATTTGCAATGTTGACCCAAAGTTTTCGAGTTATTGCAATTAAGTCCTTAAACTTTTTGAAATTGTTCATTTTAGCCCTTGAGGTTCTCATGAATTACATTTATGGCCCTTAAGATTTCGGAAATTGCATTTTGGTCTTTTAATTATTGAAAATTGTATTTTAGACCTTAAAATTTCGAAATTCGCACATTTAACCCCCAATAGGTTTGATATCTTCATTCAACCCCTTAGTTATGATTTCCTTTAAATTTTGGCCCTAAATTTTTTTTTTTAGAAGCATTACATCCTTCACATAAATTAAGGCATAACATTCAAGTCATTTTCTATGGTTTCTAAAATCATAACATAAGTCCAACTAGGTAGAACATGCAATCTAATTTTCCTCTAGGTTAAATCTTGTTCCCAACCAATTCTAATAACCAATTTAACATTTTATGCGGTAGTAAGCAATGTAAAAACGTTAAATGACTAGGTTACCTGTGATAAGCGTAGTGTCTGCCTCTTCCTCAGCTTCCTCGGCATTCATAACATAAGCTCGGGCTGTAGTGGCTGCTTTCCTCTTTGGGCAGTCGTTGGTTTTGTGTCCATCCTCCTTGCAGTAGAAACATTTAAATGATCTCCATTCACACTTGCCAAGATGTGGGCGGTTGCACTGTTTGCATAGTTGCCTCTCAGCAGGCTTTGGTGCTCCAGGGTTTTGTGGCTTTGGTGGCGCTGGCTTCTTGACTTGACCTTGGGGCTTTTGGGGACCTTGAGGTCTAGGAGGGCCAGTATTCGGCTTCTTGTTGGGTTGATTGTTATTTTGATAGTGCTGCCTTTTACGCTGAATCTCAAAGTCAATGTCCCTCAAGGACTGCTCAGCCTGATATGCATAAGTAACTGCCATAGCATAATTCTCCGGACGCATCATCATAACTTTATCCCGAATGGTAGGTCGTAGGCCATCCATAAAATGTTTAAGCCTTTCCTCCGCATCCCTGGCAATAAGGGGTACAAAGTGACAACCCCTATCAAATTTCTTCACAAACTCAGCAACAGTAGCATCACCCTGACGGAGGGCCATAAATTCCCTCTTTATTCGGCTCCTAGCATCCGGAGTGAAATATTTCTCATAGAACTTTGTCTTGAACTGTGCCCAAGTGAGCGTAGTAAGGTCAACACCATGCTCGGCTCCTTCCCACCATAAAGAAGCGTAGTCCCTAAGTAGATAAGTAGTAAACCTCACCCGGTCCGCATCTCCCATATCAAGATAGCAAAAATGTACCTCAAGTGAACGAATCCAACCCTCTGCAGCAAAAGGATCGGTAGTGCCAGAAAATTCCTTCGGCCCTAGCCTCCGGAATTGCTCATAAACATCCTGCTGTGGCCTAGTCGCCTGCTGCTGCTACATCTGCTGTAACTGCTGTTGTAACTGTTGCTGCTGTAACTGCTGCTGCTGTAACTGTTGCTCGAAGAGACGAGCCATACCCTCTAATGCACGAGTAGCAGGATCCCCCGGTGGTGGTGGTGGTGGTACGTTTCCTTGTTGATTCACACTGTTCTCTGCTTGGTTTCCATTAACGGGGGCACGTCTAGGAGGCATTTTATCTGAACGTTTTCCAAATTTCTTAACGTAACCATCATGCATTTAAATCTAAATTTTCTAATCATGTGACATAGCCTATCCCATTTAACAATTTAAGCATGCACGCATAAATACTCAAGAATCTAATAAACATGTAACGTAAATAGGGATGTAAATGAGCCGAACTGTTCGCGATCTTTTCGGATCTTGGCTCGTTAAAAAGCTCGTTCGGGCTCGTTCGTTAAGCTTATCGAGCCGAGCCCGAGCCTTATTTTGGGCTCGACAATTTTGTTGAGCCGAGCTTGAGAGTAATGATGTTCGGCTCGTTAGCTCGTGAACATGTTCGATAATAGGTTCGTGAGCTCAAAATTGAGCTCGGCTCGTTTAGCTGGCTCGTGAGCTCGAGCTCGAGCTCGGCTCGTTTAAGTGGTTCACAAGCTCGGGCTCGAGCTCGGCTCGTTTAGGTAGATCGTGAGCTCGAATTTGAGATAATTAATGAGTTATAATATTAAAATAATTATGTATGATAAACAATAATAAATTAAAAATTAAAAATTATATTAAAAAATGAGCCATTAACGAGCCGAGCCCGAGCCAGGCTCATTAAACAAGATAAACGAGCCATTAACCAGCCGAGCACGAGCCGAGCCCGAGCCAGGCTCATTAAACAAGATAAACGAGCGTGTTTAACGCACCGAACCCGAGCCGGGCTCGTTAAACAAGATAAACGAGCCAGTAACGAGCCGAGCTCGAGCCGAGCCCGAGCTTCATAACTTCCGAACGAGCTGAGCCCGAGCTTCAAACCAAAGGCTCGTAACGAGCCCGAGCCGATCGGCTCGGCTCATTTACATTCCTAAACGTAAACACCTTATTCATGACATAATGCAGGTAACACCATATAATCATATAAAGCATGTATACTTACAATTTGAGGCTTGACGACTGATCTTTCCGGCGCTGATGGTAGCACAACCCTTTACAGGACCCTTGGCTCTGATACCAAATGAAGCGTCCTGCCCTTTTTATTTTTTTTAAAAGTACTAGAAAATTTTTTTTTTCCACTCTATGATTTTCGGCTTTTCCAAAATATTTTTATAAAATATTTTTCCATTTTAAAATAAAATACCAACCATCTAGCATTTTAATAATCAAGTACAATAGTCATAAAATGAAATCGTCGCATGTTTACCAAACCTAAAAGCAATAAGTTTGAAAAGTATAGCCCATACTAAACCTCTCAAAAATCTCTCAAAAACATAAATAAATAGTCTTAAAAACCTCTAACTTAAAATCATAAAGCGTAATGCGGAAAATAGTAGTGCTGGTCCTCGGGTTGTGTGCGCCTTCAGTCCAGACAGATCATCCGTCAAGACCTCTCTCATACCCACCTGCATCCATCACACCTAGTGAGTCTAAAGACTCAACACACCATAATCTTGATAACAAGTAATACATATAAAATCACATGCAACAGTGAAAAATACTTTTACGTAAAATACATTTCATGACATGCAAATATAATCTTTTAACTTTTTCCTTTATCCTTAACATGACATAACACATTTTAACATGAACATAAACTTTTTCCTTTCTCCCTTATTGAATTCAGATCGTTAATTGTGACTTTCCTCACATGACATGATCTATGGATCCATCTACATATAACCACAGTACTGGGCGGCGGGGACATCAGCGACGCTCTCACCGGTCAACTGAGCCTTGGCCTAACATGATCGAATAGAAATACGATAGTCGGGGCTCCCTCTGGGGCCTTCTCCCATAAATGGGCTCCCTCTGGGCCCTTCTCCCCTCACGATATTCCCATTCTTTCTCAAATCTCATAACCTCATATTCGTAATAATGGAAACACGATCGTCGGGCTCCCACTGGGACCATCACCCTCACGACGTCTCCATCATTAACGAATTAGTCACAATCACTTCATCCCCTTCAACATTTCTTTCCATTCACATCACTTTATAAAAATCATGAATAACATAACATTTTTCATTTTTGAAACCAAGCATGCAAACAGGTATTTTAAATGTCTTCCTTAAATCATAAAAATCAAACAGACATTTAAAAATCATAATTTAATCGTGAACATTTCATAAACATTTAAAATTTGACATAATATCATGAAAATATCATTTAGGTCACTGCCATGACGCTTACAAATTTTCAGGTGTAAAAAGACCGTTTTACCCCCGGACTCGACATTTTCCGATTTTGAATTTTTTCTAAATTTCATGACTCTAACAAGTCCCAAATAATTATTTAAGCCTAAATTAATTTTCCCATAATTTTATTTAGGTTAAATATTATATTTTTTCATTTTTCATTACTTAATGGTTTTGACGGTGTTTTAATCCCGGAAAAATCCCAAACTTTAATATAAAATTCCTAAATTCTAAATTTAGTCTTTTTATATTATTATAGCCCTTATGGACCATGACTCGACCCCCCCGTGAGCCGTTTCCCAATTTTCCTTTATTTAAAAACCCTAATTGACACCTAAACTTCGACCCCGAGCCAACTTTCGATTTTCACGAGTTACCCCCGAACCATGTCAAACCGAAACCTGACAAACATCCTAAATTAACCTACTGGACCCTTAGACCACCAAGAACCCAGCCCAAACCACAAAAACGACCAGCCCCAAGTAGTCCCATATGCTGGCCGAGAGTCCCTATTGGGATAGGACTCCAAGATTTGCTTCCCAGCCCTTACCAGCACGCCCAGCCCCTAAACCAACCACACGTGCACCCTCCTAGAACTCTAGTACATCACCTCAACTCAGCCCTTGGACCACAAACCAAGCCCCCAAGCCCCTGGAAGCCTCCAGTTTCCTGCGCACGTGCTGCGCGTTTTCTCGGGTAGAGTCCTAGCATAGCTAGGACTCTTCCCCAGCCCTTAACTCGAGCCCTAGCTTGGCTAGGACCCTCTCCCTGACCCATTACAGCCCCTGGTCGAGCCCTAGCCCAAGCCAAGACCAAACGAATCCCCTGAACCCTGAACCCGATCGTCCCCAACCCTTGACAGCAGGATCACGGTTGTTACTTGTTCTTGTTTCTTTTGTTTTTTTTTCTTTGTTCCAGCCGAGGGTTGGGTGGTGTGTGGGACTCTAAAACATGTATAAACCTTACTTGATCTTACCCTAATCATGGCAGCCCCTTAACCGAACAACATACAAGTTTTTGGATTCAAAAATCGAGTTTCCTCATGTACAAATGCAACATACCGAAATTTTCTGAAATAATTCTATGAACTTCATGCATACAATAATTCAAACAATACTATGATATGATGGATGAGAAAAGGAGATGTATAGTGTGTCTTTGCGTTAAATACGCTCGAATATCCGTTGACGTCGAAGAACGAGACGAAACCTTGGCTTGTTTCCCCTTGGCACCTTCGAATTTCCTCTTCTCCTTGTGATGTGTGTGTGCCGTGGGGTGCTAGGGTTGTGGGGAGAGTTTTTCAGATTGTATAGTAGGGTGGCCGTGAGTTTTGTGGTGTTAGAAGTGTAGGGTTTTGTAATTAAAGATTTTTAAATAGCTAATTAAATTTGCTAACTAGGTTAGGCCTATTAAGCCAATTAAATTAAGCCCATTAGTCTATTTAGGACATAATTAAAATATTAACAAAGTTTTTCTTTTATTAAACATGTGAATTTATTAGCCGGGTTGCCAAAAAGTTCGTATTCTAGTTGAAAAACCAACACCGATAGAATTTATGTCCCGACGTATAAAATCACCTCAAAACCCTATATTTTCAAAAATAATAAAAAGCAACACTCATATTTTAAATAATTAAAACAATTATTTAGTAAAAACATTTTTTCGTTTTTCAGCCTTCGGTCCCCGTTCCTCGATCGTCACTGGAATAATACTTAAAAATACAGTTTTATGCATGATGACAATAAAAATCTCATTTAGCATATAAACAAGTATGTCACATAGTTAAATGGAAATTAAAATCAGTCATTTACTTATTTTTCATTAATTCCTAGATTCGCATGCAGTTGGATTACGTCGTTTAATTTTGGACCTTACAACTAGTTTCGGGCTAGGATCAAATCGAAGAAGCTAGACGTGGATAGGGCTCGATTTTGAGATGTTCGGTTGTGTCTCGTGTATTCGAGAGCGTGGGTTTGAGGATCATGGCTAGGAAAATGCAGGAAGGTCTGGCTGTGGTCTAGGATGGGTTGGTTCGAGCATAGTCCGGGCCGAGTGTGTGTAGGATGGCTTGGCTTTGAGTTTGAAATTTTTGATTTTTTCCCGCATGATTAGCGCCACAGCGCTGCCATTTTAGCGCCGCAGTGCTTGAACTTCGGCTCTTGTAGCGCAGCAGCTCTGATGCATGGCGCCTAGGAGCTTACAAGCGCCGTAGCGCTACTCAGCCAGCGCCTAGGCGCTAATCCTGCACTTGAGAGTATTTGATTTTGATGAGCACGGCTTGTTTTGGGTGTTGTTATGGTATTGTGTTCAAAGTTGTTGACGGTTTAATTGGGTGATACAGGGTTTGGTTAGGAGCCTTCGAAATATGGTTTAAGTTGGTTAAGTACGGACTAAAACGGGGATTCCGGTCTAAGTATTAAGTGAGTTATAGAAGTTCTTGCATGGGCTCGAGTTTACGTCTAAAAAATGGTTATAAATATGTTTTGAGGTGTTTTAATAAGTTTGGCTGGCTTCGGGTCGAAATTTTGAGGTCCAGGAACAAAATGGTCATTTTGCACCCAGGTCGAGTTAGCAGTCCTGGCAGTGCCCTGATAACTAAAATTGCATGTTTAAAATGTTTATGCTTATTATGAATATGAATTTTTATGAAAATACAGAAAATACTTTGCATGCTTGGTTTTAAGAAAAATTACGCATATGCATGATTTTTATAAGTGATGAATACGATGACATGTTTTTGAAGGAGGGGAGTTGGTTGTGACTAATACGAACACGAACATGAACACGAACATGTAAGGCTAAGGCTCAGTGGATGGGTAAAACTGTCGCTGATGTTTTCGTCGCCTGGTACTCCGGTTATACGTAGATAGATCCATCGAATTTAAGTTGATACGAAAGTCAGAACTAATGATCTGAATTCAATAAAGGAAAATGAACACGTATATGTTGATATGACGAGATGCGTAATGGATACGTTATTGTTTTGTCATGTTATAGTTCATGCTTTTAATATCATGAGATGTATTTTAATTACAGTACTTTTCACTGTTGCATGTTTTGTTTAGGTACTTATTATCACAGTTCAGGTGTGTTGAGTTTTTAGAATCACTAGGTGTGAATGATGCAAATGAGTGTGACGATGTGGAGACTAGAGGCATCGAAGACTGAGTAGGAGGAGCTGGATGTGTGTACGTTAACCCGATGACCATACTTTTTCTGCACATTATATGTTTATGAGTCAGTAGTAAAACCTTGTTTACTTTATCCACTTTACATCTTTTATACGTTGATGGTCCGACAAGGTTTTGAACGTCACATTTGAGTTCTTTTAAAACAGTAATTTAGGAATTTGACGAGGTTAATTAATTTAATTGCATTATTTTTATTCAGTAGTTGAACGATTCTTTTTAAATGCATGTGTTTGAGTAATTTTCGAAAATAGCTTACCAAAAAAAAATTCCTAGTAGTATTTTAGTAGTAGACTTTACACATTGTTGCCAAACCAAGAGCAGTTCTGTCGTCGGCTTGATTTTTGCAACTCGTGCATCTTCTCGATGGATGCAGAAGATTTGTTCCAATATTTGACTAAAATTGTAATGCCCGAAATCCCCTGACGAAAATCACATGCATGAAAATTGTTAAGTTGTTAATCTAATTTAGTTAAATAGATCAACATAAACGCTTATTAAGGGGAAAGCAACCATCATAATGTGACACGTGTATCTAGAAGAATGTAGCATGAATTGTAACATTGTTTGGAGCATAAGTATATAAATCATTCTAATTTTTCAATCATCGTATTATTTTAAAAAAAAATCCGAACAAACCCCAATCCTTAACTTGCCTATTGTTAGGTTCTGGGCCAGGTCCGGTTCAAAATTAAATCATGGCCACTTCTATTATATTTTTGTCAATGTATCTCAAAAATATAACTAAAAGGTAACTGATATTTTTACATTTTAACCATTATAAATGATACTATATTTAATTTGATTAGTGTCACTGAAATTGAAATTATTGATGAAAAATGAATCGTATTTCGAAATTTAACCATTATGAGAAATATCATATTTGGTTTGGCTAATTAAAAATTACATATGCAGTACTTAAAAATGAACTTAATTTATAGTTGAAATATAATTTTGCTACACTCAGAGATTCAATCCACTGATTAAACCAGAATGAAGATAAAAAGCAGTACCATCAAAATTCAGATCTTTTTCAATCATAATATGGCTCCTCACATGCAAACACACTTGATGGCTAAATAAAATATATTGGAGTTTCGCCGATCGATAATAGTTCATATGATACCAAGGTCCCAAGTTTGAGACGACATATCGGGTTCGGAACTCAATTATAACAACCTCTTTCCCAAACTAAAAAATAAAAATAAAAAATCAATGGGAGTTTCATACATCCATCACCATCATGGTAGTTAGACATCAAGACAGATCATATGAGAATACCATAAATCATATATCATATATACAGTAAAAGTATGGGAAACTCAAAGTGGTTCACATAAATATTTTCTTGAATATGTAATTTTAACTGGCTAATTGCCAAACAAAAAATTAAATAAATGAAAAGTGACAAACGGATCAAATGTACTTTTTTCCAACCACAAATGGAATTGAATTCATATATCATGTATGTGTAACCTGGTTGTATCCTAATCTGCATCAAAATCCAAGTACATTCTATAGGCATCTCTGTCGGAAGAATAGTAACCTCGTACAAGAGTATCCACGAGGAATCCGAATTTCTTGTACAGACTCACAGCCGGGATTCTCGAGGGATCTACGTGAAGCGTTATGCGGTGGATGTTTCTTGTTCTGCATTTGTCTATTGCAGCTTTGAGCAATGCTTCCCCATGACCTTGCTTCCTGTAGTTCTCTTTCACTACATTTTATATTTACAAACACATATTATAAAAGTAAGTCCCTTTAGGAACAAAGATAAAACAAACCTCAGCACATAGTAGATTACAGAATTGTGAAAAAAGAAAGAGAATTAATAAGTTTCACCCGATCAATATCCTCAAATTATTGGATAATTTTTAACACTTTGTGGCTTTTACATGGATATTTTACGTTGCATCTTCAAACTGTAAGATAAGGCACTTTGAATCCTGAATAAAGATAGCACCTGAGATGACAGCGGAAGAACTCTCGAACGGGAGTTCAATGTACATTTTAAGCCAGGAAATATTAAAGAAAACTTAGACGAGGCGATGAATACTCGGACAAGGATCATAAAGCTCACTTTGGTTTGGAGAGACATGACAAAAGGGACCAGCAGAAAACAATAGCCGATCTACCACTGAGTAAATTATGGAAATCCGACGCGATGTATTTGGCTTGTAGTTCGGGCACGATGGACTCTACTCCTTGTAATTGTCTATGATTTATTAATGTTATTTGCATCATAGATCATAGATGCCAATAGCAAGTGTAGCGCTCGTTATAGCGCGTAGCGACGCGAAGTGAAGCCCAGTGGCTACAGGGCGCTACGTGCTACCTCTTTTCTTTCCTGCTCGCTCTTTTTAACTTCTGCCTTCCCCTGTGCTTAGCTACCCTTATTCTCAGGAATAAATGCTATCTTGAGTATTGAAACTTGCCTTAAAGGGTTCATCCTTCGCCTCTCTGAAATTTAGCCTTAACTACTGGGCGTGGCGCTACGTGCACAACACTTCCACGTAGCGAGCGTTATCGTCGCTATCAATAAAATAGCATTGAGACGATAACAGCGCCATACATCGGGCTGTCGAATTTATATGCTTGTGGCGCTGTTTTCAAATAGCTCTCATGACACGGTTTGCTATGCGATACAGCTACGGACAACCTTTGCGCTATGGGCGCTACCCACTATGGACAACTAGCTCAGATATATTTCAAAATTCATAATATCCATCAAATATGCCGAAGAAAAATTGTATATATTTCTGAAATCATATATCTTTTAGTGTAAAAGTAGTTAACCACATACAAGCATGTTAAAGCAAAACTTCAAACTACCAAACATTCTAATCCAAAAATCAAAATTAAGAACGAAAAATAAAACGAAATCGAACCTGCGAGCTTCGTGATGGAAGCACAGAGCGAAGAGGGCCAAGAATACATGACATATCCAGCAACATCACCTCCAATTTCCGTGTAAAGCAGGCCACAGTTGTTCTTTCTGAGCTCCTGCTCGAATGATTTGGCGAGGGACTCGTGTTTGGGAAACACCCTTTTCTCTATTCTCACTATTTCTTCCACCACGTCGCCCCAGTTTCCGGAGTTCCTCTGTAGTTGGCAGATGATCCCATCCGCCATTGATGACCCCATCCCACTTCCAGGCACAAACCACCCTTTTTCATCACAATTTCATTTCCATAGATGGGCTCGATCGACTTGGGCCAACTCATGGGCTATATCCACATGCATGGTTCAGCCCTTTTAATTATACTCAGGTTTCATAACATTAATTCGGTTAAACTGAATTAATCGATTGAACAAAATAAATTTGAAAATTCGATTTATTTAATTTAGGAATTCGGTTTAAATTTGTGAAAATATTGGTTAAATCAGTTCGATTTTGGGCTTTTATATAAAAAAACCGATTAACTATTTAACCGATTTTTTTAAAAAATATATATAAATTTTTATATATGACTAATATATTTATAATTGTAGTAATATATTGTTGATGTAAGATGTGGGCTTCTTAACCTTTTAATTCTTGTTGGCTTTAGCCTTTTTAAATTTTTTTTAAAAAAAAAATCGGTTACTTTGGTTAACGGCTGAAATAACCGATTTTATGTTGATTTGACTTTCACAACATTCAATTTTGGTTTGGGTTTTATCAAATAAATTTAGTTGGGTTTGATTCGATTATTCGAAACTCGATTTGATCAATCATCGAATAAACCCAATGCTGACCCTGCAGAGGGGCCGAACACAATTAGCTCGTGAATCCAACAAATAATCCATGAAATCATTACGGGACATATTAACGAATGTCTGAGGTGAAAGGAGATGAATGTGCACGAGTAACATTTATAAACTTAAGGGAAGCTATTTTCTAACGTGTGATGAGAATATATATTTTTTTAAATACATGAGGTTGATGTTTAGTTTGAATTTTGATTTCATTTTCCAAAAATCTCTCACATAAATCAAAATTGATACAAAATCTTGATGATAAAGCTCTACAGTTGATTCTTGCATATGATAAGTATGTGTTAATCTTAGAACTTTTTCTTATGAAATATATTTGTTTTACTAGCTGCTCAGTAGATATGATATCATTGGATTGTTATGTCATTTATATAAATTAAGATATACTTCACACATGACTTTTCCTCGTACAATTCTTTTATCATGATTGTATTCTTTTTTGCCATGAACACATGCATGGTTCTATGAGAGAGTTTAGAATTGAGTCTTATAATTATTTCAAAGCGGCACCATTTCTCTCACATAGGTGATTCTTTATTGTTCCGCATAAGAATCATTAAAAGTTTTATGTTTATACTCAACATTCATCGTTTCATGACAAGAACGAAGTAGAGATAATCCCCACAGTAATCCACCAAATATGTGCAATTAGATTGTCCCATTGAACCTAGTTTTTAGGATCTTCGTCGGCGTAGGTTGGTTTTTTCCTTTTCATCGATTTATTCAATAGGATTAAGTCTCATTCTCCTTGATGGTTTCACAATAAACTCTCTGTTTAACTGGTTAGCAAATCCTCTATATTATCATTTGACTTTCTATAGTCAATAGAGAAAACTTCAGTTGAATTTAGTAGTCTAATGGTATTGTGTCTATGACATATATGTTTAGAATTATTATTATACATATTGTCTTCTGTCTTTCTGATCACAGATTGTCTATCATAATATATACATATAGTCCGCACATGTTTCACCCATCTTGGAACATCTTCTAAGAATCGACATAGTCATTCATGTCACGCCCCGAGACTGAGGTGTAGATGACATCCGGTATTGTTTAACAATTTCATTGAAAACAATAAGCCTCGTAGAAAGTCGCAAAAAACCAGTTCAATTCATAAAAGAACATTGTCTTTACATAAATGAAATACAAATAATGAAGAAGATTTTCTTACAAAGAAAAGTACGAAATGCGAAAGCAAATAAACTATAATCATGAAATCAGGGACTTGATCTTCATAACTCTGGATTTCTTCACCAGCCCCAAAATTGATCTTGTTCCATCTCTTGCACCTAGTCTTCATTATTATCTGGGGAGGGACGTACGAGGATGAGAATTTTGGGAAATAGTCAGCAAGTGGAGGCTGATCGAATACTAGAATAACAAGTTATAAATATACATATCTTTAAAATGATCATTTTTCAGAGCATAAGTCAATAACGGAACAGTTCAGAACTTATATCATATCAGACGATCAGATCATATCAAATAAAACAGAATTTTAACATAACCAAATCTCATCAAATCAAAATCACATACTGAACACGATCTTGTAATAATTACCATGGGCTATTCTTGATCTTGGGCTCTCTCCGAGGTCTTCTCTTGTAAATGGGCTCCCTCTGGTACCTTTTGCCACATCCAGGCTCTCTTTGGGACATTTTTTCATAGACGGGCTCTTTCTCAGGCCTTTTCCCTTACGGGCTTTCCCGATGCGCTAATATTCGAATCATAACATGTAATGTTTAGGAAATTCGAATTACGTAACCTGACTGCATGCAGTCTAGGGTTTTTATTTAAAAAATGTGATTAATGATTTTTATGTATTTTATTGCATGAGTATTTCATGGATCGGTGTTATTTCAGGGTTATATTAAAAGTTTCATGCATTAGAATTTTTATTTGCATTTCGCGCTTGAACGAGTAACGGAGATCGGGGATAATCAGAAAAAATATTTTTATCAAATAAGTAACTTTAATTATTTAATATATGGTGTATTTAAGGGAGAATTTCGAAAATGGGCATTGGTTGAGTATTTTTACTCACCGGTCCGTATTTTAAATCGATACATAAATTTTATCGATTCAGAGGACTTTTTGAGTGTTCGGGCATTATTTTAAAAAACGTACCAAAACGAAATATTTTGCGAGAATGTCATTGGGCTTGACAGGTTTTTTTTTTAATTGCATAATAGGCCTAAAACCCTTTTAAACAATTTTATTTTAATCAGGACCCATTACACACTAACCTTGTATATAAAAAGCTATCAAACCCTAATCCTAAACCTACCCTAAACCTAGTAGCAACTTCGGCCGCCCCTTCATCACTTCAGCAGCCTCCATTTTGAAGATTTTTAGTAGCAAGTCTCGAAATCTTCCGTAGCTTTCAAGAAAATTCTTCCCCACCTCTCCGGTGCAAGCCTTACGCGCATATCTTCAAGTTTTTGAGCACGTATACGTTAAGGCACGCCATGTATCTTTCTTCTTATCATCATTCATGCTGTATATATGCTGATGTGTGCACCGTGTATGAAGATTTCAGAGACTTTTCATGTTAAAACGTTTATGCATTCGGTTTGTCATGAAATCCGCATGTTTTGCTTACAACTCACGTTTTCTCGATTATGGTGTAAGGGGCTGCTGTACCTAGGTCCTATGGGGCTGGACACGTCTAGGTCCAGGAGGTAGAAGGGTCGAGTGCATGTCGAGTCATGGCTAAGAGAAGAACCGATCTGACCTTGCTTGTGGAGGGAAGCTAGGGCTAGATCGGCTAAGGGGTTGAAGCGGCCATGCAAGGGCTGATCGGGACTGTGGTGCAGACCCTGGAGGGTCCAAGCTGTGGTCCATAATGGCTGGAGCTTGGCTGTTTTTTGGTATAGGATAAGATCGAAAGGCTTGGAGGCTAGTAGGCGCGCGGGGAGAGCAATTCGGGTCATGCGCGTGAAGTCGAGTGAATGGGCTGTAGGCTCGAGTGAGTGGTCCAGAAAAGGTGTGCTAGGCTCGGTCTTGGTCCTAGGGTATGTTGGTTTGAAGTTGGTCCGGCATAGCGTGGGCCAGAGTTGAAGGTTTGTGGCTTGAAGCGCTAGGGTTTTGTAGTTGGCAAGAGTAGAAAAATTTCCATCAAGGTTTCAGCGGCTTATGAGGGTCCTAATTGGCCTGGTTTAGGTTAATTAGGGGCTGGTAGGATGTTTTTAAAGTGTGGTAAAAAAATTGAGAAAATTTGGTTAAGTTTTGAATTGATTCAGGTTAAAATCGGGACCTCGGTCCAAGTTTTAAAACGAATCATATAAGTTTTGAAACGGGCTCGAGTTTATGTCTAATAAATGCTTATTATTATGTTTTGAGGTGTTTTAAGGAGTTTGGCAGGCTTCGGGTCAAAATTTTGCGATCCAGGGATAAAATGGTCAATTAGGGTTTCCAAGAGCAAAATGGTCATTTTGCACGCGTGTCGAGTTTTAGTCCTGGCAGCGCCCTAAAAACGATTTTGACATGTTTCAAATGTTTATGTTATCATGTATATGACTTTTTATGAATTTATGAAAAATACGTTGCATGCTTGATTTTAAGGAAAATTACGTGTATGAATTATTTTTATAAGTGATGAAAATGATGACACTTTTTGAAGGAAGGGAGTTGGTTGTAATTAACTAATATGTATATGTATACGATGAGTTGTAAGGCCAAGGCTCAATGGATGGGTAATATTGTCGCTGATGTCCACGCTGTCGGGTATCACTGTTATACGTAGATGGATCCATCGAATAGAACTGATACGATGGAGCTGATACGAAAGTCACAACTAATGAACAAAAACAATTAAAAGAGATGAACACGTATATGATGATATGTTGAGACATTTTTTGACACATATGCTTTATTGTGTTTACGTTTACGCTTTAAATATCATGAAATGTATTTTTATTACGGTACTTTTCACTGTTGCCTGGTATTTATATGTACTTCCTATAACGTTACAGGTGTGTTGAGTCTTTAGACTCACTAACTGTGAATGATGCAGGTGAGCATAATAATCAGGAGATTGGAGGTGCCGACGACTGAGTAGGCAGAGTTGGATGTGCTCACGCGAACCCGAGGGCCGTGTTTTCCGCACATCATGTTTTGATATTGGAGTGATTTTGGATATTTACATACTATGTTTTTTTATTATGTTGTTGGTTATCAGGAGTTTCACATGTTTCATATTTGATTTATTTTTAAAACGTAAGCTTGGAGATGACGATTTGTCATAAATTTTAACTGCAGTATTTTTACCTGTTAGTTGATTACTAGTTTTGTGGACAAAAATTCTCTCATGTCATATGCTCCCTTATGGTATATTTATAGAGTTCGATTCATGATCCCATTAGGAATCTCTCTTCCATCAGGTTTCCTGATCCTTATCTCACGAGGACTCTTTAATTCCATTATAATAAAAATCTCATATTATTAGTATATAATGTATTTATCAACTTTTGATAATGTATGATATATTAATATTAATATTAATATATACACACATATTTTATATCTCCATATAAAGTATATATATATATATATTAATATTAATATATCTACACATACACATTTACTTGCATAGAAATATTAATTAAATTAAATAATAATTATTTAATTTATATAATTAACTCATCAGTTAATTAATTCTAGACCCCTGTAGAACATTTTATGAGAATTTGTACATATTAGAAGTCACTTTATTACTAGTACTATAATTTAATTAGTCAATTCTAAATTCACTAAATAAATGATTCCGAACTCATTATAACTTCGATCAACGATCCGACAGCGCCGATGTATAAATGATATAAGTCTTGTTCATATAATGAAAATCGAAAAATTTAAAACATCAAAATTTTCACTTACCATAATGGACAACTGCTAGTTTAGTGAACTTCTTCACCAAAATAGACAGTTTCACTCTCTTTTCTCAATTAAAATTTAGCTAACTTTCATTTCTTACATCCTATGTAATCAGTTTATAAACCATTTTATAAGCACCTTATTTGATCTCCATCAAACTATAGTCGTCAAAATCAACTCCTTGAATTTTGACTTTCTCAACGGGAACACAGAGTCCGATACTTGTGTGTGGTTCGGGGATACAGCTAGTCGTAGGTTCACTTCTACATGTGATCATTCAAAATAACATTTATTCTTATTCGGGCTTACCCTAATTTGCCTCATTCTTTTCATCAACTCTTTGATCAAGAATGTAATAACTCATTTCTGATTGGACCCATCAAATCATGGTAAGAGAGTCTAGTAGCATCGCTTCATGATCCCCTAGGTATCGCTGATAGTATCTACAAGAACCTTAATTCATGATTATCGTGCAGTATGGTCCCTTCATCACATATATCACAATCGAATATGCAATCATTAGTATATCGAGAGTTTTATATGAATTCGATAACGATGTAATTTATATTTGAGTATTAATAGTGGCATGATATGTGTAACTTGGAAAATACTTTTCTCTAAAGCGCATTTCTTGCTTTGGCCAGATACTCCTTGCACTATTAATTCATCAGACCACATAAGATTCTTCACCCGTAAGCAAATGGTGAATCTCCGACTACAATGCATTTGCTCCTACGTATTTTGGAACTACACCCAACCTCTCCACATGATGATCCTCAATGGAGTCTGCAAACGGATCAAAATATATACTAGTACGTATAGCCCATACATTGTCCCGAGTCAAAGGACTAATGATCTATAAACATATATAACCGTGGACTATTTCACTCGACAAGTGAGAACCACTTGGAAAGTCTGAGAGAAGATTGTTCAGTGCATCATCATATGATCACTCATCTGTATGAATGAATATCCTCATGCCTTGGTCAATAAAACATTGCGTCTATATCATAGATGCTAGTCTCAAGCTCAAGCGACATTTATCTTTATTTTAGATGGATGATACGATCAAGAACTTGTTTAGAATATACAGTACACTTCCTAATGAGTATCATGATCTTACGTTGCGAGACAGATCTCATGGTACTATTGTATATTCAAGGACTTTATTTATGTTGCTTGCATGAGTATACAGATAAAACACAATACTATAATTGAATAAAATCATAAAATATTATTAAAATAAAGATTTTTTTACGTTATAGTCAATAAAAGCCCAAGAGAAAAGTTGGCTTGCTGGACATCTACACTAATAGTGTGAAAATACTATATGTTAGGATTGGTTTGAAGGGTCAAAGTGTTTTGAAGGAGTGTTGAATAAACACTTTAAGATTTTTGGCTCTTTTTTGGTAATGGTGAATTAGTTTAGTGATAAACTGAATTCAAGAATCTTGTTATCGATATCAGTCAGTTAACTAATATAAGTGCGGAAATAAATTAACTGATAAATTGAATTCTCAAAGAATAACTTAAACAAAGAACACAAAGATTTTATGGATGTTTGGAGGCTTCAAAAATGCTCCTACGTCACCCTTTCTATCACAATGATAGGTTTTTCACTAAAAGATTTTGATTAATTACAAAAGCTATAATAACCCACTTCAGTGGACTTAGACACCGCCAAACTAAAACTCTTAGTTCCCTTTACAATTTATCAGTATACAACTGATTTTCTATTTTTAGAACAACTGATCTTAGAAGATCGAATACAACAATGTAATATGTTAGTGCTTTAACTCAGATGATACCCCAAAAGCTATGAAATATCTATATTACGTGTGAGCTTTTCTATATGAATATCGTAACTGAACTTGTATACTTGAATTCAAAATTCACTCAGAATAATTGTGCAAAAGTTCTTGTCTTAACTTAACTCATCGGCTATTTATAGGCTTTGCTTCTAACGGTAACGTTGAATGCATTAATTATTACTTATCCGCTTTCCGAATATGTCAACATTCTTTTGACAATAGTACACTGTGACATTCTGATATGCGGCACTCCCATTATGAGTTACACTCTGTTTTTGTACAAATTGTCGGTTGTTGGCTATGCTTTAACTGATGACGTGTCAAAATGATTATTAGTTGACTATATAGCCGATCAGTTGAGCTGACTGTATAACTGATCAGTTCCAACTGATGGTTCAGTTATATTTACAAATTCAGTTGGCTTCGATCAGTTCGATTGCCTCTGATTATTTAACTAATTAATTATCAGTTCGGGCAATTTCAGTTTAGATAGTTTCAGCTCGAATAAATTCAGTTGAGCCGATCAGTTCTACAATTTTCAAAAGCTTTATTTGTCAAACTCCGAAATTCTGATTATAATACTCTAGGTGGAGTATAGCGGATATGTCGAGAAGCGGAGGTTCTGAGATTGAGAGTAGAGAAGTTGCGGGAGCTCGGGTCACCATATTTTGAAACTTTTTTTGGAATAAATTTATCAACGTTTAAATCAATATATTTCATTCTTATTCTAAAAAATGTCAAGCTCTTTATTCATTTTCAAAATAAAACACCGTGACTGCTTGGTATCTCAGTTGAGGTTAATTATTTTTATTTTACAGGATTGAGAGCGACAGTAGGCCTATTTCTATTATTAGAAATTGTGTTTATGTTTGAGATAGTCAAAATACAGTTGAGATGTTGCCCGTTTGTCTATATAATTTAATTTCACAAAACTGAAAATTTGATACTTTAAATATTTTTTTTGAAATTTAAATAAAATAAAATGGGCACTTATAATTTATTAAAACAAATTCTTTCCCGAAAAAAAATATTTATTTACTTTTGTCGGAGAACCGGAGCCTCACACAAATTAGTCCATTAACTCGCCAAATTTTGGTCTTGGTGCATTAATTTTTATTATCCGACTATTTTGATTCAATTCTCGGTGTGGCGATAAACAAATTAACAATTCCTTATATCACATCAGCACTTCAAAGAAATATGATTTAAAGCAAAAAAAAAAAAAATCAAAGTTAAGAAACAAAAACCAAATATTGAATACTCAGTGGACCAAAATTCAAAATGAAACAAGTTAGTACGTCAAAAAAAATTATTTTTTCTTTTAAGAATCATATACATGTCGAGCATGTATTGTTATATCTAAAGCAAGTGGTATGCCCCCCATAGTGCGCCAAGGTCATACTAAAATTTTTTGGGTCAAATACCCAAAATCTTTAAAACTTGTATTCGTTGTTTAAATTAACGATAGCAGCCGTTATGCCATCTGCCAACCTTTTTATTTGGACACCATCTGTTTGATAAAATATAAATAAGTAAAAAAAACATTAAAGATATAGTCATTACCAATCCTCATTCCAAATTATTTAATTTGTAATTAAAAAAAGGTTAATTATATAAACTAATACACGTACGAGGCAATCTTATTTCCATTGATAGTGATGGTCACCCACCTCGATCCCCTTAGGTTTTTTTCAACTGTCGCAACTTCGTGTGCCCCCTACTCCAAGAATATTCCACATTGTGGGTACCCTTTTTCTCCATTTTTCAAACCTTAATATATTAGTGTCCCAAAAGTTCTCATTATAATAATACCAATTTTCTAGATAATTAATAACTCAATGTAGACAAAAACTTGTGTGAGACGGTCTCACGAGCCGTATTTTGTGAGATGGATATCTTATTTGAGTCATCTATGAAAAAGTATTACTTTTTTATGCTGAGAGTATTACTTTTTATTGTGAAATATCGGTAGGGTTGATCCGTCTCACAGATAAAGATTCGTGAGACCGTTTCACAAGAGACCTACTCCTCAAAGTATCTTATGTTTCCAGTATACAAATTTCCTAATTTCCATCAGATTTTCTAGCTATTGTTCAATTCTAGGTTTTTATCCGGATCGATTTTTGGTTCGGTCATTTTTATCATGTCAATATATTCTGATTACATATTTTCTCTTCGTCATATTATATTATCAAGTACAAGATGCTCAGGTTGAATTTGGATATTTGGAGAAAGGAATTTCATTTGAGAAAAGAGCTCAAAAATGAATTTCAAACGACACATATCTTAAATAATTGTATATGAAACATGTCACAGTTATTATTAAAAATGCTTAATTTGAAATGAAATGTATTTGAAATTCTTTTGAAATTTGTGGTGCAAAGACATAACACTGCTTTGATACGGGAAAAATCTGAGTTCGAACTCAAGTGATAACGAAAAAACTTCGACCATCATTTAAATAAATAAATAAATAATAATAAATGATCATGATACTTTGTGTGCATGTGTTTGAACTCATGACGTCCTAAGTTCTACTCCAATACCCTAATAAAATAAGTTTAGTGTTTAAAAGATACTCCTACGTGCAGGCTGCAACAACCACTTGACCTTCCTCTTCATATATAAATTCTCGCAAATCCCAAACACATTTCTTCTAAGAATTATCAGATAATGGATGACCATATGAATTCATCCTATAACCAAATGCCGACGTCTCACGATCAAGATAGTGGTTGGTCTGCTTACTTGGATGATTTTCCACTAATGAACCAGACAGAAGACACCTATTATTGTTTGAATCCGTCCTTGGTCTCGGATGCGGCTTGGACTGGATCGTTCGATCATAAAAACACCGAAAAAGTCAAGAAACCGAGTTCGAAGAACCGGAGGAGTAATAGGAAGAAGTATTTTTGGCAGAATGACGATGATTTGGAAGATACAGCGTGTTCTCCGGCGAACAGCCCCAAGGTATGTGGATCATATGGGAGTTTTCCCACTTTATTGTTTTTCAAAATTTTGAAGATTTTATTTTTGTGATGATTCGGTTGTATGTCTAAAATTCTTCCGCAAATTAATCATATAGGTTGGCGGTAGGAAGATGAAGATGAAGATGAAGATGGAGGGCAGCTATAAAACAAATGAGGATCAAATGGTAATTGTCACATGGTCTCGACGTTTTGATTACGTATTTTTGCTTTCACGATTTTCATCTTCTATATTGTCAAATTTAGTTTGTCATATATACGAAACTTTGAAATTTTACAACTTCCGAATTGAAGTAAAAGAAACTTAGGCACCTTTGAAGAAAGATTTTCATGCTTGTAAATAAATGTTTTTCTTTTCCCAGGGAAAGCAAGTTGGGGAAGAAGGGAAAAGTGGCAAGAGCATGAATATGGATGAGACGGAAAATGCCTATTTTGACCTCAAGAAGAAGGGACTATGTCTCATGCCATATTCCTCGTTCGTGGACTATAATGAATGAAGTTGGCTAAAATAGTCAATTCAATTTTTTTTCTCTTACTGGATTGTTTCCTATATCTATGCACGTCTACTTGAGTGGCTGCCCTTTTTTCCATTGTATATTAAACAAATTTTTTTATTGTTATTAATAGAAGATTCCATCCGTGTTGCTCTTGTCAGTATCACACATTAAAATAATTTAAAATTCTATTTACAATATAAAAATTTTAAAATATCAATTCTTTAAAATTCTATTTACAATATAAAATTTTTAAAATATTAATTCTATTCTGTTAAACTATCACAATGTTTCAGACATAATTAAAAAGAGTATGTCTTTTATGAGACGGTCTCACAAATTTTTATATGTAAGACGGATCAACCCTACTAATATTCACAATAAAAATTAATATTCTTAGCACAAAAAATAATAAATTTTCATGGATGATCCAAATAAGATATTCGACCCACGAAATTGATATGTGATACCGTCTCGCAATAGTTTTTTTGAATTAAAAAAAGGAAAATGAGGCTAATATTATGGACATAATCTCGAGGACTCACGAGGACACTTTGGCCAGGAAAGTAGATTCAATAGGGAATTAATTACATATATATCAACGACCGACCACACCCATTATCCCCCACATAGTGTAGGGACGGAAACGTTTCTTAATTAAGGGGAGACCTGAGTTTTAAGTTCGTCTTAAAATAAAAACCCTTCCACCCAATGTATGCAATATTTATACACAAAAAGTATTATGAAATTGTCTCACGTATCAATTTCGTGATAAGGATTTCCTACTCAATCATGAAAAAATATTATCTTTTATTCTAAATTTATTATTTTTCACACTAAATATGGAACAGGTCGATCTGTATCACAGATATTGAGCTAGTAACCACATTGGTATTGTCTATCAATAGAAAAATCTTGTCAATTTTACCCCGACATTAACAATCTTTCTCTGCATTTCTCTCAATAACTCTTATATATTTGATAAATATTTTTTTAATATATTTAGCTATCATTTAAACATAGAAACTATATTTAAAAATATTTGAAAAATAAGTATATATTATATTTAAACAACAAATAATATTTATATAATATATTAACTTGTATGATATGTCGCTAGTGTATATTAAATATCATCAACTTAGTGAATTAGTGAGAGTGTAAATTAAGTATCTTTAGGGCCTTGGAAGTCTTAGTATAATTAAATAAATTTTAAAAACAGAACTTATTTAATTGTTGCTCACGTTAAAATTTTGAATATAACCAAAAAAAAAAAAATTGTCCACGTTAATTGGAATTTTTTATTAAGATTTCTTATTTGATTTAGACTAATAATTGAATTTCACATTTAAATAGATGCAGTACAATTTCCATTATAATCTTCAATTTCATATTGCAGTATATGATATTAAATGATGTTAGTGACTGGAAAAGAGCATATTTAAATGCTTTGTGATTGGTGAAACATTGATTCAAATATTTTTTTTTATGTTAATGCTAAGCACGATACTGAGAACTTCTTAGGGTTAAAGGGTTTAAATTTAAACTAATAAGCAATAAAACTTGATATTGTATCTCAAACTTACCGATTAAAAACTCAACTTTAGACTTAAAACATTCATCTCAAAAAGCTCGAGAAGTTAACTCAAAAGAAATCAATGCGATGCAAAACCGCAAGGACTGAACTATTGCCGCTAAGAGACGCAAACCTCTAGCTCATGAACTCTTTTATCAAGCTCAATGGTGCTCATCCATGATGTCCTAAATTGTAACGTCCGAAAATCAATCAACGTAAACCGTATGCATGAAAATTATTTAAATTACTTATTTATTTTATTTAATTAATTTTAAATGCTTAAATGATATATTTTATAGGCAAAAACTTGTGTGAGACGGTATCACATGAGACCCACTCTATTTTATATGATTAAATGTTTAATTGCATTATTTGACATGAGTTCATGAAATTAAAAATTTTATCCGGATATTCGATAATTAGACAAGGGACGAACAAGATCAAAATATTTTTCAATAAATGTCTTAAGGCTCGATAATATGATTAATTAGGATTACAATTTTCTAAAAATGTTGGAGACCAAATTATTTCACTAGTCGAGCCTTATTTTATCCGAGAAGTCGATTTTAGTCAAACGAATGACTTTTAAAGGCCCGAAAGTTATTATTTTAATAAGTTTCTTTAATAAACTTTTATTTTATAATTAAATGGATCTTAACACTACAAGAAAAAAGGCCTACGACAACGGTTTTTCCCCATTGTTGTAGGCCTTTTAAAACCGTTGTTAGAAGCCCTGTGGTTAAAGGGTGTGTTCAAAGACAACGGTGAAAAACCGTTGTCGTAGACGTCTAAAGATGACGGTGAAAAACCGTTGTCGTAGGTATACAAAACCGTTGTTAAAGGTGATGTGGTTAAATAATTCGCTAAAATACAACGGTTCTAGAGCGTAGTTGTAGTTACAATTTGCAACGGTTTTTAAACAACCGTCGCAAATAAATTTGCGACGGAAATCATCGTTAATTTTAGCGACGGTCGTAATTAAAATAGTCGCTAAAGAGCGACGGTTTTATACACCGTCGCTAAATTTAGCGACGGTATTAATTCAATTTCGTCGCTAATATTAGCGACGGTGTTTTATGCTTTCCGTCGCTATTTTTGTCAGTAAAATAAAAAAAAATTTCAGTCGAAAATATTATATTCTTGATTTTAAAAATTTATTAAACTTAAAAAAAAAACGAAATTAAAATTGTGTAAGGGAGAAAAATTTTAAGTGTTGTGAAGTGGTAAAAATTTATTAATCTTTAAAGAGAAAAACGAAATGAAAATTGTGTAAGTGAGAAAAATTTTAAGTGTTGTGAAGTGGTAGGGTAGAAAATGGACTGAGGGTTGGGATATTTATAGACAGTTTGCGACGGTTTTGATTAAACCGTCGCAATTAGCGACAGTTATTTTTTCAACTGTCGCCGATTTAAAATTAGCGACGCTTTTATAAGAACTGTCGCTTTATTTAGCGACGGTTAAATATAAACCGTCGCTAATTATAGATCGGCGACGGTTTAATAAAACCGTCGCTAAATGTAGCGACGGTTATACAAAAACCGTCGCTAAATTTAGCGACTGTTTTTGGAAAACCGTCGCTATATCTACATCGGCGACAGTTTTACTTAAAACCGTCGTAAATTTTAGCGACGGGTATACATAAACCGTCGCAATATTTAAATTAGCGACGGTATAGTATAACCGTCGCTAAAGTTAGCGACAGATTTTACTTAGACCGTCGCGAAATCTAATATTGACAACAAAATTTGTAGAAAAACCAGTTGAAAGACAACAGTTTTTTACAAACCGTTGTCGTAGCTTGAAGAAAAACGATTATACGACAACAGTTTAAAAACCGTTGTCGTAGTCCAAAAAAAAAAACTCTCATAGACAACGGTTTTTAAAAAACGTTGTCGTAGGCAAAAAAAAACGCTCATAGACAACGGTTTTTAAAAACCGTTGTCGTAGATATATCAAAGACAACGGTTTTAAAGAAACTGTTGTCTTTGAGCGGATTTTTTTAGGCTACGACAACGGTTTTTGTTAAAATCGTTGTTAAAAGTAAAAAGACAACGGTTTTTGTTAAAACCGTTGTCTTTGATGTGTTGTTAAATAGGATTTTTGTTGTAGTGTAATGGACCTAATTCACCTACAATTAATGGGTCTAATTATTCTTAAACCAAAAACCTTAAAACCATAACTTTTAAAACCAAATTTTCGAAAATTATAAAGTCTAACCTACGGTTCTAAGACAACTAGGGGTTGCCGAAACACACACAACATACACACTCAAATTTTCGAAAATTGCAAGGCAAAAATCAAAGGCTAGTCGCTTCCCGTTCGTTCCTCTTCGCAACCCGCGCCAACGATTGAATATTCGAGCTTTTTAATGCAAATGCATGTTTTTAAACTTTCTTTTTTGCACCATTAAAATCGTATTATGCATGATTTATGTTCTTAAGCATGAAAATATTTAGATCGAATTATTTAACGTTTAGACATATATTTCTCAAAGTTTTAACGTTTCTATGCAGATATGAATTGTGTTATATGCTCTAAGGGACACGCTGCCAATACGAGAGGTTTAAGGGATGGGAAAAGAGTATCTAAGTACGACATGAAGGTTGGACAAGGACAGGAAATGACTAGAGTAGGGTGGCTAGCGCTTAGGGTTTTCCATGGGGTTGAGGGACATGTGGCTCGGTTAAGGGGAGGGGTTGCACTAGCGATGACAAAGGCTTGGACAGGCCCTATGCAGGCCGAGACCATTAGGGTTACGGGGTCCCCTAGGCGCTGGACTCATGGGTTCTAAGGTGGAGCAGCCGCGAGCCCTAGGATCCCCATGCGCATGCTTGTGCGTGGCTAGGTGTAGGGTGCATGGGGATGGGGCGCGCTGGTCCAGGTCAGTCTGTGAGGGTCCAGGAGGGTAGGCTAGGGTCTAGGCATGTTCTGGTCCATGGCTAGCTCAAGGGTGACTCGGGTTTTGGTGGGGCGTGGCTTGGTTTGGGGGCAGAAGGGTCGATTATGGCTAGGGAAAATAAAGGGCCTCGAACCGTGGTCCATGGGGATTGGATCATGGTTCACGGGGTAGTTTAGGATGAAAAGTCTAAATTTAAAATTTTGGAAGAAAATATTAAGTTTTGAATTAATTAGGGTTTACAACGCTTCACAGTTTAGTTATTAAGTCATTAAATAGAAAGGCTCGGATTTACATCTAAGAAAAATATTAGAAGTCAAATTTAAGCTTTTATGATGGTTCATGATAGGTTCGAGTCAAGAATAGTATGAAAAAGTCAAAATTGGGAAGTTCGGGGCTCAAGGGTAAAATGATAATTTTACGTCCGGGTAGTTCGAGAGGTTTGGCAGTGTCCCAAAAAATCATAATACATGCTAAATGATAGTTTAAAATGCTTTTTTATGATGAAGATATGATATTTTTATGATATATGCAAAAGCTGCACAATTTTTCCGAAATGTTATTTTTAAGATTTTTGGAAGGACACGATAATTTAAAATAAAACGAAAAGAAAAACATTTTGAAGGATGTGAATTGACTGTGACACAGAGGATATGAGGGGATCCGTTTTAAGAAGGAACAGTGAACTTACAAGTGGGAATATCGTGAGGAAAAAGTCTCCCAGAATGAGCCCGTTTACGGAAGAAGGCCTCAGAGAAAGCCCAACGATCGTATTTCAATATTTGGCCACGGTCTAGTGATGAGAGTCGCTGACACCCCGTGCCCAAGTACTTGGTGTATATAGACTGATCAATCGACTAGAGGATGAATGATAAATGATAGTCATTTTCAAGGATCAAACTTCATCCAAAATGATCTACGATGATGAAAGGTTTGTGATTTAACGATTTATAATTTATTTACGCTTACAAGTTTATGCCATCTTTTATTTTAAATAAAAGTATGATTTTAAATGCATGTGCCTGTATATTTATTATTTTGTACGTATGGTTAGAACATACTGATTCATTAGACTCACTAGATTTGAATGGTTGTAGGTGATGATGTTATTGAGAGAGGCGCTGACGCTCAAGTCTGTGAGTTCTACTGCTTTAAATTTAATATGCTGAATTTTAAATGCTTCTATGATGTATGAATTAGGAGGTTAGACATACTTTTAAATTTAAATGCATGTTGATTACGTGATTTGGACGACGTGTACAATGATGCCTCCCACACGTGTTATTCCCATGAAAACTAGGGAGGAGAGGCGTGAAGAGATACCTTGAACACCCCCAGATGCTCACGGGTGCTCGAGAGGATGGCTCGTTTGTTGGAGCAGTATGCTTGGAATGCTGCTCAGGGACGACCTAATGATATCTATAATCCGGAGGATTTTCTGACACTAATGACCCAATCATTGATGAGGGGTGGATTAGGTCTTTGGAGGTGATCTTCCATTATATGAACATGGCGGATGCTGACAGGGTCCGATGCGCCATTTATTTGTTGAAGGATGAC
Organism: Primulina huaijiensis; assembly: GCF_012295235.1. Lineage (NCBI taxonomy): Eukaryota > Viridiplantae > Streptophyta > Magnoliopsida > Lamiales > Gesneriaceae > Primulina > Primulina huaijiensis. The sequence goes on from NC_133314.1 coordinate 6,049,397, forward strand.
GCATCTCTGTTGTGGGAACGAGCTGAGAGAGGGTTGAATCTGAATACTCTTACCTTGGAGGACTTCAAGAGGATATTATACGGGAAGTACTTCACTACTGATGTGAGGCTCCAGATGAAGCGAGATTTTTTGAGTCTCCGACAGGTGGACATGTCTGTTGCCGAGTTTGTCAAGAAATTTGATAGGGGTTGTCACTTTGTGCCTCTAATTGCTAATGATGCTTGAGAAGCTGAGACACTTTCTAGATGGTCTCAAGCCTACCGTACGTCTGGACGTGTTGTTGGGAAACATGACAAATTATAACGATGCTGTTACGAGAGCCTTCAGGCAGAGCATTTAATGAAGGATATAGAGTGGGAGCTGTAGAGGAAGGTGTTGCCTCCACAGCAGCTGTCACAATAGAGCAAGAAGCCGTATTCAGGACCACCGAAGCAGCCAGGACAACAGAAACCAAAGGGGCAGCCAGAGAAAGCAGTTGTCCCGAAGACTGATAAGAAGCCGCTCCGCAAGGAATGTAATTGCCATCACTTTAGCAAGTGCATGTGGGGCACCTACAAGTGCTTCAGGTGCGGAGGAGACGGGCATAAGGCTGCTGGTTGCCCCGAAGCAGAATCAACCCATGACTGGAAGGGCCTACGTGATGCATGCTGAGCAAGCATAGCCAGACTCGACGCTTATTACAAGTATTCCAGCTATTTAAGCGTTTTATATTGAATTGTTGCTTGAATTAATAAGCATGTATGATAGGAATAAATTGAGGAGAATTGAATTTGATAGTCTAGGGATGCATGTTCCGAATTTTTACATCATTTTGAAGGGTAAGTTTCAAATTTTATGGTTAGGGGTTGAAGGGTTGAATTTTAGAGAATTGATGAACTTAGGGACTAACATGCAATTTTTTGAAATTTATTGGGGGTTAATTACTATAATTCGAAAGTTTAGAGACCTAATTGCAATAAATTTGAACAACTAGAGGGCTAAAATGCCATAAATTGGGGTTAAATTGAGGATTTCCAGATCTGTGGGCTTGATGGCAAATTTTAGGAATTTTTGGGACATTTTAGTAATTTTCGAAAACTATAGGGGCAAATTTCGCAATTTTAGAAGGTCTAGGGACTTTTTTTCACAAATTCGAAACTTTAAGGGCTGAAATTGAAGAATCCTAGAAAATAGGTCTAAATTGCAAATTTTCAAAATTCTTGGGGTCCATTTTGCAATTTTTGAAAGATGAAGGGTCATTTTCGTAAATTTCAGGGGCTGAATTGCAATTTTAAAACTAGAAGGGCCTAGATAATAGAGATTTTTCGAATTTTTATGGCTTTGATTTGCATTTGGTATGATGGTTCACGCATGGAGGATATTTATAGCAGATGTAGCCACCTATGCTTTGCTAGATTCGGAGCCACACATTCCTTCATATCTGAGTCTTTTGTAAAACGATTGGGCATTTTAACGGAGGACGTAGAATCGGGATTCAGAGTTATAGTTCTTTCGGGCCAGAATATGATGTCTACGATCATGGTGAAGCATGTTGAGCTCAGTTGCAGAAGAATCATGTGCGTGCAGATCTTATTGTGTTGCTGATGCCCGAGTTCGATATTATTTTGGGCATGGATTGGCTCACATTGAATGGAGCTACATCGATTTCCAGCAGAGGTATGTATCTATTAGACCGTCCAATAGGAAATCGTTTGTTTTCGAGACTGCGCAGAACAGACAGATGCCGCACATCATTTCTTGCATGAGTGCAAAGAAGCTTATTCGGAAGGGGTGCCAGGTTTTTCTTGCCATTATTATCTTTGTGCCCGACACTGACACTCGATCGATCGATGACGTGGAAGTTGTCAAGAACTTTTCGGATGTGTTCCCTGATGATGTTTCTGGAATTCCACCCGAGTGAGAGGTGGAGTTCGCTTTTGAGTTGATGCTGGGTACTGTGTCGATCTCTATGGCACCTTATCGTTTAGCACCTGCTGAGATGAAAGAGTTGAAAGATAAGATTAAAGAGCTGCTAGACAAATGATTTATTCGCCCTAGTTTCTCTCAATGGGGCACGCCGGTGTTATTTGTGAAGAAAAAAGATGAGAGTATGAGACTCTGCATCGACTATCGAGAGCTAAATCGAGTGACAGTGAAGAACAAGTATCCATTGCCCCGAATCGATTATTTGTTTGATCAACTGCAAGGAGCTTCGGTATTTTCAAAAATAGATCTTCGATCGGGATATCATCAGCTAAGAATGAAGGAGGCAGACGTGCATAAAACGGCTTTCCGGACATGTTATGGGCATTACGAGTTCTTAATGATTCCTTTCATGTTGACTAATGCCCCAGCAATCTTCATGGATCACATAAATAGCGTATTTCAGCCGTACTTAGATCAGTTATCATTGTCCTTATCAATGACCAATTGATCTATTCGAAGAGCATAAAAGAGCATGAACAGCACTTGCGGACGACTTTACAGATACTACGAGACCGAAAATTATATGCGAAATTCAGCAAGTGCGAGTTTTGGCTAGAGAAGGTGGCAATTTTAGGCCACACCGTTTCGAATGAAGGAATAGAAGTCGACTCATCAAAGGTCAAGGAAGTTAAAGAGTGGGCGGTGCCTAAAAGTGTAACAGAAATCCGCAGTTTCTTGGAGTTAGCTGGCTACCATCTCAAGTTCATCATAGGTTTTTCATCCATTGCAGCACCCTTACATCCCTGATGAAGAAGAAATCGAAATTTGTATGGTGACTGGAGTGTCAAAGCAGTTTTGATTAGTTGAAGCAAGCGCTCACTACAGCGCCAGTTCTAGCTATGCCATCAGAACAAGGGGAATTTTTGTTGTATACTGATGCTTAGAAGTTAGGTTTGGACGCAGTTATCATTCAACACGATCGAGTCATAGCTTATACATCAAGAATGTTGAAGGTGCACGAGAAAAATTATCTGACACATGATCTCGAGTTAGCAGTAGTCGTGTTCGCACTGAAGATTTGAAGACACTATTTGTATGACGAAAAATTCAAGATATTCATAGACCACAAAAGTCTCAAATATTTCTTCACCCAAAAAGAGCTAAGCATGAGGCAACGACGATGGCTAGAACTTGTGAAAGACTACGACTACGACATTAGCTATCATCCCGAAAAAGATAATTTAGTTGTTGACGCTTTGAGTAGAAAAATGGTAGTCTTGGCTCGATTGTATTCAGAGGTTTGATCTCGAGATTTATGCTAGGGGCATGGCTCCTATTTTAGCCACTTTGACAGTGCAGTCTACCTTGAGAGACAAAATTCGAGCCGGACAGATTAATGATGAGCAGCTACAAAAATGGAGATAGCGAGATGAGTCGAAATGTCGGATGTGTATACAGTCGAGGATGACATTGTCAAATATCGAGGACGACTATGGGTTCCTAGTGGAGATTTACTCATTGTTGAAATTATGACAGAAGCACATAATACCTCTAATTCTATACATCCCTGGAGTAAAAAAATGTACAAAGACTTGCAACTTTTATATTGTGGCCGGATATGAAACGAGACATCATGCACTTCGTATCCGAATGCTTGACATGCCAAAAAATGAAGGCAGAGCATCAAAGACTTGCAGGAATACTCCGAACATTTCTCATCCCCGAGTGGAAGTGTGAGAATATTATGATGGCCTTCATGGTAGGTTACCAAAGACAATGAAATGATTCAATGCTATTTGGGTGATAGTGGACCGTCTTACTAAGTCAGCACATTTCTTGCCAGTAAAGACGACTTTCTCCATTACGCAATATACGGAGTTGTATATCCATGAGATAGTCAGAATGCATGGAATTCGAGTTTGTATAGTGTCGGACAGAGACACACGATTTACTTCATCATTTTGGAAGAGTCTGCATGCAGCTATGGGGACCAAGCTACTATTCAGCACAATGTTCCATCCCCAGACAGACGGTCAGTCTGAGAGAGTCATAAAGATTGTAAAGGATATACTCTGAGCATGCGTGATCGATTTCAAAGAAGTTCGAAACCGAAGCTAACTCTAGTGAAATTCACCTATAACAACAGTTATCATACGTCTGTATTTATGGCTCCATATGAGCCACTCTAAGGAAGGAAGTGCACATCACCTATCCATTGGGACGAGGTAGGGGAGATAGCTACGATAAGACCCGAGGTAGTGCAGCATACAGTAGATTTAGTCGCCAAGATCCGAGATAGGATGAAGACTGCTCAGAATCGACAGAAGAGCTACGCCGATAGAAGAAGACGAGATCTCGAGTTTGCAGTCGGAGACCACGTATTTGTGAAAATAGCACCTATGAAGGATGTTATGAAATTTGGTAAGTAAGGCAAACTCAGTAAGATATTCATCGGACGATTCGAGATACTCGACAGAGTGGGAGCATTGGCATATCGAGTGGCGTTGCCAACCAATCTCGCTGGAGTTCACAATGTCTTCCATGTATCGATGCTCCGCAAGTACATGTCGAATCCTTCACATGTACTGAATTTTGAGCCACCACAGGCTTACACCAAACCTGTCATATGAGGAGAGGCCTACTCAAATTTTGGACAGAAAGTAGAGAAGACTGCGAAATAAGGTGATAAAGATGGTCAAAGGCAAGTGGCTAAATCACTCAGAGGAAGAAGCCACTTGGGAGACCGAGGCTGATATGAGGAATCACTACTCGGAGTTGTTCGGTAAGTCATAATTTCGAGGAGGAAATTTTATTTAAGGGGAAAGGATTTGTAACGCCCAAAAATCAGTCCATGTAAACGCATGCATAAAAAATATTTAAATTACTAATTTATTTTATTTAATTAATTTTAAATGCTGAAATGATATATATTATATAAAAGAATTTTATCTGAATATCAGATAATTAGGCCAGGGAAAGGAGACTGGAGATGACCAAGATCAAAATTTTTTTGATAAAAGTTTTTAAGGCTCGATAATATGTTTAAGTAGGATTAAATTTTTTTTTTAAAATGCTGGAGTCAAAATTATTTCATGAGTCGAGCCTTTTTTTATCCGAGAAGCCTATTTTCGTCAAACGAAAGACTTTTAAGGGCTCGAAAGTTTTTATTTTTAAAAGTTTCTTTAATAAAATTTTATTTTATAATTAAATGGGCCTTAATGGACCTAATTCACATAGAATTAATGGGCCCAATTATTCTTAAACAAAAAACCTTAAAACACTAACTTTTAAAACCAAATTTTCGAAAATTATAAAGTCTAACCTACGGTTCTAAGACTCCTAGTGTCTGCCGAAACACACACAACACACACACTGCAATTTTCGAAAATTGCAAGGAAAAAATCAAAGGCTAGTCGATTCCCGTTCGCTCTTCTTCGCAACCCACTCCAACGATTGAATATTCGAGCTTTTCAACGCAAAGGTATGTTTTTAAACTTTTTTTTTACACCATTCAAATTTTATTATGCATGATTTACGTTCTTAACTATGAAAAATGTTTAGATCGAATTATTTAACATTTAGACGTATATTTCTCAAAGTTTTGACTATGTAAATATGAATTGTGTTAAATGCTCTAAGGGACATGCTGCAAACACAAGAGGTTTAAGGGATTGGAAAATAGTCATTAAGTGTGATACGAATGCTGGACAAGGGCAGAAAATGTTTGGAGTCGGGTGGCTAGAGCTTAGGGTTTTCCATGGGGTTGAGGAATGTGTGGCTTGGTTAAGGGGAGGGGTCACACTAGGGCTGACCAGGCCCTGTGCAGGCCGAGACCAGTAGGGTTAAGGGGTCCCTAGGTGCTGTACTCATGGGTTCTAAGGTGGAGCATGTGCGAGCCTTAGGATCCCCATGCGCATGCGTGTGCATTACTAGGTGTAGGGGGTGTGGGGCTGGGGTGTGCTGGTCCAGGTCGATTTGTTGAGGGTCTAGGAGGGTAGGCTGGAGTCTGGGCATGGTCTGGTCCACGGCTGGCTCGAGGGTAGCTCGGGTTTTGGAGAGGCACGGCTTGGTTTGGGGGCAGAAAGGTCGATTATAGCTAGGGAAAATAAGGGACTCGAACTGTGGTCCACGGGGGTTGGATCATGGTTCACGGGGGTAGTTTAGGATGAAAAGTCTAAGTTTAAAATTTGAGAAGAAAATATTAAATTTTGAATTTATTCGGGTTAAAAACGCTTCACGATTTAGCTATTAAATCATTAAATTGAAATGCTCGTTTTTAATTATAAAAAATATTAAAAGTCAAATTTAAGCTTATATGATTGTTTGGGATAGGTTCAAGTCAAGAAAATTAAGAAAAAGTCAAAATCGGGTAGGGATTAAAATTGTCATTTTACATCCCTGGTAGTTCGAGAGGTATGACAGTGTCATGAAGAATTATAATACATGCTAAATGATATTTTAAAATATTTATGATGAACATATGATATTTTTATGATATATGCAAAAGCTGCATGATTTTCCCGAAATGCTATTTTTACGATTTTTGGAAGGACATGATATTTTAAAATAAAACGAAAGGAAAAACATTTTGAAGGATGTGAATTAACTTTTGTGGTCATCTATGCCTCAGTCTCGGAGCGTGACATTAATAATTTTGCATGGATAAGGTCGGGTCAAAGATCCGTCTTGCAAAAGTAGCATGTGAGACGATCTCGTAATATTTTTCATAATATATTTTAAAATTCGTGATCTGCTACTGAAATTTAATTTTTAAAATTTTTTGAGTCAAACCTGTTTCAATTCAAATTATATCTGGATTAAAATGTATAATATTGAAAACTCATACAACTCGAAACTATTAGTTGTTTAAATTTGATGATACTTTTGCAAATACTTGCATTTATATTTTCTCAAAAATAATTTAAATTGTCGTTTTTAAATTTTTAATAAAAAAAACAAAGTAATAATTAAATTGTATACAATTTGAACAAAACATATGTTTGAGCGGTAATGGGTCGGGTAGGTGAAGAACATGGGCCAAAATTAGTATGACCCATTAAATGGGCTTATTAAAAGTTTAGTATGGCCCATTAAAATGGTCTTATTAAAATTAGATCCGATTAAGTGGCTTGACCCAGTTCACAAGAGATTAGATTCATTAGACTGGTCCGGATTTACAACTAAAGGATGATACGCTTTCCCTTTTTCAGATGTTGGGGTCTGACTCCGTAATTATTGTGTTTTAATATAAATTAGGATTAATTGTATATATTACCACTATGAAACAACGTGATTGTTGAAAACTTTTTCTAACTATTAACTTCCCCGTGTTTTCATTTTTGGGCATACATACCCTTGAAAATACGTACGAATAAAGGGATTTGTGATCAAATATTAAAAAAATGGGGACGTATATGTTCATTATTTTAAAACACGATAAATTAATAGAGTATTATCTTTTCATACGAGTTTTTACCAAGATTTAAAATGGAAAAAAAAGACCTAGTACCCCAAAAAAATTATGTGAAATTTAGATCTTAGACATTCTTATTCCTTATCTGTTAAAGTTACTTCAATATCTATATATTTTATCTTACAACTCAGAGGAGCGTGGTAAGATATTGGGCTCGTATGACAAGACCGGACCGGACCGGACCGACCATGTATTTATTGGGTGTAATAAGATATTGGGCTCGTTGCTTTGAGGAAAGATGTCATCCATGGCATTGAACTCATCTTGAAGTACGAGACCAACATCAACAAAGCAAACTTTCAGAAGAGTTCAAACTCGAGCTAGTGAAAGTTTTAAAGATTGTAATTACCGAACATGTGGAGAAAAAATTCATATTTCGACCAACTGTCCAAAAAACTACAGAAAGGGAATAAAACACTTCGAACATACTCTGGATATGGAAGAAACTGTTTATAACCAATATCTAGTTTAAGTATATCAGTTTGAATATATTACTCCAGAAAAAGGTATATATGAAAAAGTAAAAATATTGAGTCATGAAGAATATGATGGAACATAACCAGAATCTAATTAAAGACGAAGTGTTTCAACACGAAACACGTGAAAACTTGTCTAGTTTCTTTAGGGAGGCAATATTATCTCATAACATAATCCAAAAGATCATGATGGAAAATCCTAGCATACAGAAATATTAAAGATTGTTTACAAGACAGGTAGAAAAGTTATTAAGAAATTTTGGCTTAAGAAACAGAAAACATCATCTAATCTATATAGTTTCTATAAGGGAAATGAGAATTCAATGGAACCTACGAGAAATGAAATGGAGATACAATTTTGTCGTTCTGAAAAACTTAAGGATCAATTGCAAAAACTCAATATAGAATTAACACTAACCATGTCTTGGATTCATAACGAAGCAATCTAGATTATGTTAAAAGTTATTTTTAAATAAAGAATAGATTCACCTATTGACATTTCTATTTGTGATAAACGAATGGTAATTTTCAAGATTCAATACTACGAACAAATTTAAGGAATTTGTCAAGGAAAAATTATAGGAGTAATTTACTCAAGAATTTCCTACACCCTAGCAAATCAAGATTTCAGCCGAACTTTATCATTACATCAAAATTTCAAAGAAAAGAGGCTGATGAAATACGATAATAGACCATATTCTACTACCTATCAAATTTTATATGCTCTATCTAATACACATAACTCAGAATCGTTTATTAAAAATGAGTTTATTGAATTAACAGAAATATTTAAAAAAGTTGCTCAGAAAATTTATGTAGAAAGAATCGAGTTTTCTTTAATATCAGAAACATATATCTAGATCCAAGACAAAGCGATTCTACAAATGAATCAAAGTCTAAGACTGGAATCGAGAAGACTTTCTTTTCAAGGAGATAGAATAATAAGTCATTAATGGTGAAAAACACATGTCCAGGAAGCTCAACATGTACTAAAAAACTTTTCAACAATATGAAAGCTTAGATGTCCAGAAGAGCGGAGAGAAGTCAAAATAGTATTTGATATTACAAGACGAAGAAATCATTTTCCTTGTAATACTATATACTGTTTGTAACAATATATGATAGGAACTTACCAAGCAATGATCAATATTGATAAATTAGAAGTTCATGTCAAAAGAATCCTAAAAAAAGAATTAGATCAATTGGTTCTTGCGTTAGAGTTTTTCGAGAAATACAAACCTTGTAAACGTCAAGAGAATGGAGTGGAATTCATGGAGTATAATAAAATGTGAAAAATCCAATGACCACAAGCTCATTCTCGATATACATCCCAGTATGGATGTTATATGAATAATATAAGGTATAATATTTTGCTGCTTATATTGATTCTAGAGCTGGAATCTATACAGAAAAAAAGATTGTTTCCAAAAAAATTTCAAGAAGAAATACCTCTGATTGTTGGACGAGATTTCTCCAAGCAAATCACCTCAGATTGCTGGACGAGATTTCTCCACGCGAGTCTTAATCTTACGAAAAGATATTAAGATGACATAAATATTAATCGGAGATACTGGATAAACACCTTGGTAAAAGGTGAAAACACGACGAATTTTTTTTCATGATATCGGAGCAAACATTCTGATAGGAGATAATTTCTTGCAAATCTTTAAATCATATATACACAAGAAAATGGGACTAGTGTTGTCATCAACATGTGATCAAAAAGTCATAGTCCAGAGATTAAGAGAGAGATTTTATAGAAAATTATCAATCAAATTTCGCAGCAAGCGTGGTGATGAAAGAAAACTTATGAACCTAAAAATGAATAATTATAGACGGTTTGGAGAATAATACTTCAATTAAGAGCAGATCAAAACCTCCAACCATATGAAAAAAATTATTCAAAATACCTTTACACCAAAAGGATGTAGATTTCGAATCAAAAGTGTCCCTAGAAGATGTCAAGAAAATGAACAAAGAAAACTATAATGAAGAACCTTTGGCATGATGGGGCAGAAACCAAATCCAAGAAAGCTTTAAAATTAAGGAAGGTAGGGAATATAGGTTTGTCATATGTAAGCCTATCCCAATGAATATAGTAGATAAAATAGATATGTAGATTATTATCAAGGATCATTTAAACATTGATTTAATCAAAGCAAGAATATCAGCATATAACAGTCCATGTTTTCTGGTAAAAAAATCATGGTGAAATAAAAAAGAACAAACTCATATTAGTAATTAATTATCAAGAATAATAGCATTATGGAGTTTGATGGATATTTTATACATATTAGAGAATATTTAATTAGTTATATATGCAATGCCAAAATATTCTCTAAATTCGATTGCAAATATGGATTCTATCAAATTCGGATGAAGGAAAAAAACAAAAAATTCATAGCTTTCTCCACACTTCAAGGTCATTATATTTCGGAAGTATTACTAATGAGATTGGCTAATTCACCCAAGATAAATATTATTTTAAATTTATGTTTGTTTATATTGATGATATTTTAGTTTTATCTACAAAATATGGATGAAAATATTAAACATTTAGAGATTTTTTCTAAGGTGTGTGAAAAGAAGAAATAATCTTATCGAAAATGAAGGCTGTCATCACAACAAGGAAAATTGAATTTCTTGTAATATAAATCGATCAGTTGGGAATAATTATGCAAGAACATATTGTGGAAAAGATGCAAAATTTTTCAGAAAAGCACAAAAAAATTCTAGCCAAAAAAGTAAAGCTATTTAGTCTATTACTAAATAATGATTCAGATGGACAGAGGAACACAAAAAAAGATTAAGCCAATTAAAAGAGATTTGCAAAAATCTCCCGAAAATGATTATTCTTCAAGATAAATATGATATTGAATTATATACAGATGAGAGTGATCTTTGGTGGGCAGTGGATCTTACAAAGCTCACACCAGAAAGAGAACAACCATGAATGTATTCGAGTGGACTATTCTCATATGGAGAAGCTGTAAAATGACATATCAACGAAAATGAATTTTATGCAGTAAAAAAAGATTTTGAAAAAATACCATCAATTTTACTTACAAATAAATTTACCTTAAAAGTTGATATTACATAGGTAAAAACTTTTTTGGAAAATAGAATTGAATCTAAACTCGAGAAGAATAGATTATTGAGATGGCAGACTTTGTGTCAAAATTATATTTTTGATATTTTTATTATTAAATATAATGAAAATATTCTTACAGATTTTTTAACAAGACATGGACAACACTAATGTCGACGCCAACATGAAAATGCAGAGGCATTGAATGGAACACCTAGAACTGCTTCAAACCGAGTTCAATAAGTTTGCCCTAAATGCAGAAGTTGAGGGTAGGATACAACAAGTTAATAAGAGCACTGTCTCTGATTGAATAACAGGGTGTTTACAGGCAGGCTTATACTCAGCTGTATTACAAAAACCGATCCTCTAGTTTTTTGAAAAGCCACTGATTCCCAAATAGAGAGTTTTTTAGTACATGAATCTATATCTGAAGCAGAGGATTCAAGTATCTCTAGCACAACTGCTAAGTCGGGATCATCTTTAGATGAGTCGACCAAAGCAAAAATTGAAACTCTGGATCCTTATCATGAGCCTTCAAGTAAACCTTCACCTCGGAGATTGAAGAGGGAGATATCAACCTTAAACCTCAAACTGACAAGGAAAAACCTAAGGTCGGTACTAACGGACTATAGTTTATCCCTTTCAAATATATCAACATAATTGAGAAAAATTGATAACAACAATAGGTATAAACCTAGCCACAATCCCGGTTGATATAGGTGGAAAGTATCATAGGATATGGATGAAAATAAATTCCTAACCCAACGAGGTAACAACATAGTATGAATTTGGGGCTCTCGCCTTTGTTTCTGCTACATCACCAAGCTTCTCAGAAATTTCAGCACTACTTAAATGGATATAGGAAGCTGTTCATGAAACACGGGGAAATAATTATTATTTGTCAAGATGAGATATTCTGGAGCTTTACTTTTTTAGTGCAACAATAGAACCATCTTGGAAAGGCTCGTATGAAGCCTTTCACTTCATCAAGTTGAGAAGACCTAACATGAATATTCAGAAGTTCAAGGTTCCTCCGGAGAATGAAACATCTCTTGTTTCATCATTTACTGAAAATGACATATCCACTAGACGAGCATGGGGATTTCTGTAAATGAATATTTTCTGTTAAATACCATGACAAAAAAAAACTACAAGCTTTGCAGAAGAAATATTTGAAAAGAAAATGAATCTTCTGTGGACCAGCAAGCTATTGAAGGTGTAAAGAGACTCGTCAGAAATTATGCATTATGGCTCATGCGAGAAGATGGTAAGAAAGAATCTGTCCAGAATACCGAAACCAGAAAGTGCCAGAATTCAGAAAAGGTTTTCGGTCCAAATCTGACCGAATACATAATACGGAGACAAGTCCAAGTGGTGAAGGTCCACACAAGTCACGTTTTCACCGAGACCATACAAAAACAAAAGATTCTCCGACAAAGGTGAAAAAGACATGTGATCCAACCACTCTATTAGTGAAGGATGTACCACTCAACCACCACAACATGAGATACCATTAACTAGTGGTACACCAACTAAAAGATGTTGTCGACCACAACTGGAAAAGCAATTCACAAGTCTGAAATTCGGATTTCAAATTCACCAATACTTCTATATATATCTGGATAGAAAGAATATGAAGACATTATTCAACCTCTTCATTTTCTTTCAAAATAAAATTTGTAATATTTTCAATTTATATGTGTTGTAATTTCAGCTACGATAAGTAGCTAAACAAGTTTCTTCTCTTTTACATAAGATTACTATGTAATAATATGTTGTATGTTTGAATTAAAGAATCAATGCTTACCGTCTCTCTGATCTATTCTTTTCAACATTAAATTTCTTTACTATATACCTTGAGGTAGGAAACGATATATTGTTGTACTAAGTGCAGTTGAAAGAATTCACATCAGGAACCATGTATTGCAAGTGTGTGGTTAGGTTATGAGAAACATTCTGTAAAACCTGGTAGATACAACTTGACGACATTCATGTCAAAGAGGTAAAATATTTAATTTATTATACGAAAATTTATTATATGAAAGAATGATGATCTATATATATAAAAAAAACCTTCATATTCATGGTATATGGGTTAGTAATCTTGTGTAGTCCTATGTCTTTGAACAGACATGATAGATATTGTAAGGTCTAGAAATTCGAACGACGTAACCTGACTATATGCGAATCTAGGATTTTATTAAAATGCTTATTTAATGATACTTAAATGCGTGTTTATGACATGCATATGTGTTTTTATTTCATGAATTACTAGATTGCATTTAAATGGGCTTTTAACAGTATATACGTTCGAACAAGAAACGGAAACCGAGGCAATTTGAGGCAAATGTTTTAATTAAATAACTATTTTTAATTATTTAATATATGATGTAATTGTTATTAAAATTTTGAAAATGGTCATTTGCAGTATTTTTACACGTTGAACCGTATTTTTAATCGGTAGATGATTTTTAGCAAAATGGAGGACTTTTTGAGGGTTCGGGTAATATTTTTGAAAACGTGCCAAGACGAAATATTTTACGTGCATGTTATTGGACCTAATGGGCTTTTTTTGTTAGTTTTTTATTCAAGCCCATTATACCTCACCATGCTAAACCTAGGCCCATTATCCTATTACATGTAAATCAATTTTTTTCGCTCCAAAACTTTAAGGTCTAGGAAATTCGAGTTACGTAATTTAACTGCATGCAATATAGGATTTTTATTTAAAATATGTGTTTAATGATTTTTATGCATTTATTGTATGATTATTGCATGGTTAGGTGTTTATTTCTTGGTTATTTAAAGTTTCATGCATTAGGGTTTTAAGTTGCATTTCGCGCTCGAATGGGTAACGGAGATTGGATATAATCAGGAAAAATATTTTTTTATTAAATAATTAGTTTTAATTATTTAATATATGGGGTATTTAAGTATGATTTTTGAAAATGGGCTTTGATAGGGTATTTTTACTCGTTGGGTTATATTTTTACCGGTACGCAAATTTTAATGATTCAGAGGATTTTTTGAGGGTTCGGGCAATATTTTCAAAAACGTACCAAAATGAAATATTTTTCGAGAGTGTTTTCGGGCTTTATTGTTTTATTTCATCGCTTAATGAGCCCGAAATCCTCTTTATCCATTTAATTTTTATTTAAGGCCCATTTATGTTAAACTTTCTACTTAACACATCATTAGCAATCCTAAACCTACTCCCCATCACACGGCCGCCCCTCCCCTTTGGTGCAGCAGCCTTTTCGAAATTGTTCTTTAGCAGCCACCTCATTTGCTCCATAGCTTTCAAAGAGAAACTCATCCCCGCCTCTCCAGTGAGCGTTCTACGCAAGAACCTTCGAGTTTTCGAGCACACAAACATTAAGGCACATCATGTATCTCTTTTTTTCAACATTTACACCATTTATATGCTGATGTGTATGTAGTTGCATGGAGAATCATTTGATTTATCTAGTTGTATCATTTTTGCAAGGTTTGACATGATATATGCATACCCTTTTGTACAAGCTCACGTTTTTGTCGTCATTGTGGAAAGGTACAGCCGACTTGGGTTTCTAGGGAGCTGATAATGTCGAGAATGATGAGGATTAAATGTTGGGGTCGAGGCTTGGTCGGTTTATGTAAGACCCGAGATTTTATCATTTTAATCCGAGATTATTTAATTGATGAATTTTGGAATGTTGAGTCATATTCCATGGTTTTATAATTCTTTAGGAGTGAAATTGAAGTAAAAAGAGTTGTGAGGACCGAATTGAAAATAGTGAAGATTTCAGGGGTTAGAGTGCAATTAAGTATTTTAGTGGGACACTTGTCACCACCATGTAATTTGATATATATATATATATGACAATCTCCATTTCAAACCTTCAGAGAAGAAAACGAGAATAGCTACAGAGAATTGTTAAGTTTGCTTCAACGTTCAGAATTGTGATTTGACAATATCCGTATATCAGAATTTAAATCCGGACACGGTTCTGAGATCCTCTCGTCGACAGCTACTACAGGACGTAAGTTTTATTGAGTTCTGTTATCATTTCAAATTATGATATTGGCGAAATTATTATTTGATCATTATTATGTGTTCTGGGAATACTACACATCGTAGAATCGAAACCGGATTGAAGAACAGACAGATTATGGAATTGTTATGATTTTCTGATTATATTGATTGGAAATTGAATAGATTTGGATTATAGACTGATTATAAATTGTATCGGATATGGGTTATGATTTGTAATGGATATCTGGTGATACTGTATTGACGGGGATATTGAGATTATGCCGTTATGCCGTTGAATTGAATTAATTCAGATTAATCAGAGTCAGTGTTGAATTGAGAATGAAATGTTGATATTATTTTTCTCGATATGTTGTTTCAGATTTACAGCGACAGCCTTGAATTCAGAACTTCCAGTTATTCAGACCGAGACGAAGAACGAAAGGTATAAGTCAATGTGGTATTGGGAGATCGACTTGAGTAGTACATACTTGAGTTTCTCTAAATCACATACTGATTGTTATTATATGCCTTGATTTGAATTGATATGCTTGTTTCTATTGATTTATAGGAAGCATGTTATAGGCGAGTATTAGACGAGTAATCTTGTGACAGAAGTGCCGGATAGTGATGGAATCGTCATTGGCACATTGCACTCTGTTAGAGGATAGTGTATTGGCGAGAGTGCCAAAGTCTGTGACGGTTAGGTCAGGACACTGGATGTTTGGTTATATCGAAGGGTATAGAATTGGAGTTTTTTCTATTACTGAAATTCGATATGGAATGCCAACGTCTGGAAACCGGGATCCCTAGACTAGGATTGAGTCTAGTCTGAGACGTGGAGTCACGAGTTTAATTACAGTTTTATATTGATTCATGTTTTCAGATTTGATACATGTTCTTGATATCTATTTTATGCATTTCTATCGATTATATGCTTGCATGTTTCTTTGATTTATACTGAGGATTATATTCTCACTGGAGTTATCCGGCTGTTGTCTTGTTTGTATGTGTATATGACAACAGGTGAGACAGGATCAGGACCAAGGAGATGAGGAGAGAGCACTTGTGGAGGGAAGCATTCCACAGAGCAGTGCCGATGAGTGTTTGGCAGTTGCCGTATTTGTAGGCAGCAGGGACATTTTGCCCGAGTATGTCCTCAGAGAGATGCTCAGAGGCCGCAGGGTGCTGAGTCATCTGGATCAGTAGCTCAGACTGGTAGACGACCATATGTAGTCCACTCCTTTCAGCCAGCATCATCCCAGTCACAGCCGAGGCCAGGAGGAAGCCAGAAAGTTAGCCAGCCTCCTAGACAGCAGGCCAGAGTGTTCCCTTTGACTGAGGAGCAGGCTCAGGACGCACCAGACGATGTTTTTGCAGGTAACTGTTTTATTTCTGGTTATCCTGTCTATGTATTGATAGATACTGGTGCATCACATACATTCATATCTGAACGATTTGCATTGATGCATTCTTTGGCCATTGAGTCATTATCTGCTGTAGTGTCTGTCTCTTCTCCGTTGGGACAGGTTTGATATCAGTGAAATCTGTGAAACGTTGTATGCTACAGTATGATGGACATGAGATTGAGTTAGATTGTATTGTGATTGGGTTATCTTATTTTGATTGTATTATCGGTATCGATATGTTAACCAAGTACATAGCCACTGTTGATTGTTTCCACAAGATTGTGAGATTCAGATCGGATATGGTTGATGAGTGGAAATTCTACGGTAAGGGTTCTCGATCTAGAATTCCTTTGATATCCGTATTGTCTATGACTCGATGGTTGCAGAAAGGAGCGGAGGGATTCCTTGTCTATTCAGTTGATTTACTGAAACCGAGTCCATCATTGGCGGATTCGCCAGTGGTTTGCGAGTTTGCTGATGTCTTTCCAGATGAGATTCCTGGTTTGCCTCCGATTCGAGAGATAGACTTCAGCACCGAGTTGATGCCAGGTACAGTTCCGATTTCCAGTGCTCCGTACAGAATGGCACCGATTGAGTTGAAAGAGTTGAAAGAACAGTTGGAGGATTTACTGGCCAAGGTTTACATCAGACCGAGTGTATCTACTTGGGGTGCTCCAGTATTATTTGTGAGGAAGAAAGACGGTTCTAGAGACTCTGTATCGACTACCGGCAACTGAACAAAGCAACGGTAAAGAATAAATATCCCTTGCGTCGCATTGATGATTTGTTTGATCAGTTGCAGGGCTCATCTGTATATTCCAAGATCGATTTGAGATCTGGATACCATCAGCTGAGAGTCAGGGATTCTGATATCTCAAAGACAGCATTCAGAACCAGGTATGGACATTACGAGTTTATTGTCATGCCATTTGGTTTGACGAATGCACCGGCTGTATTTATGGGGTTGATGAACCGTGTATTCCAGAAATATCTCGATCATTTTGTGATTATATTCATTGATGATATTTTGATTTATTCGAAGAATATGATGGAGCATGCAGAACATTTGAAAACTGTGTTGAAAATTCTGAGAGCTGAGAAATTATATGCTAAACTGTCGAAATGTGAGTTTTGGTTGAGACAGGTAGTATTTCTAGGTCACATTATATCTGGAGTTGGGATTTCTGTGGATCCTAGCAAGGTTGAAGCCGTGATCAGTTGGCCTAGACCGACAACTGGGCCAGAGATACGCAGTTTTATGGGTTTGGCAGGATATTACCGTCGATTTATTAAGGATTTCTCGAGTATTGCTAAACCTATTACTCAGTTAACACAGAAAAATGCTCCGTTCATTTGGTCAGAAGACTGTGAGTCCAGTTTTCTGGAATTGAAGAAACGATTGACCAGTGCTCCGATCCTAACTATCCCCTCAGGTACTGGTGATTTTGTCGTGTATTGTGATGCTTCTCACAGAGGTCTGGGTTGTGTGTTGATGCAGCAAGGGCATGTGATTGCTTATGCCTTGAGACAGCTGAAACCGCATGAATCTCGCTACCCAATTCATGACCTTGAATTGACAGCCATTGTATTTGCTTTGAAGATATGGCGACACTATCTCTACGGTGAGAAATTCGAAATTTATTCTGATCATAAAAGTCTGAAATATTTGTTTTCACAGTCTGAGTTGAATATGAGACAGCGAAGATGGCTTGATTTGCTTAAAGATTTTGATTGTGAAATCAAATACTACCCAGGAAAATCGAATGCAGCAGCCGATGCCCTAAGTCGAAAGGTATGTTCTTTGTCCTTATCGACTATAGGTGTTTCAAATTTGATAGAAGATTGCTGTTTGTCCGGATTAGTATTTGAAACAGATTGTCAGCCTTTGAGATTATATGTTATTCGAGCTGAACCAGAGCTGATTGTGAAAATTAAAGCGGCTCAGAAAGTTGATCAGAAAGTACAGGAATCGATTGAGATGGTCAGAGCAGGTCATCAGTCAGAGTATCAGGTACGTGATGATGTACTGTACGTGAATAATCGTATTGTTGTGCCGAATGTTTCAGAATTGAGACAACAGATATTGACAGAAGCGCACCGCAGTTGTTTTAGCATTCATCCTGGTGGCAGAAAGATGTACAATGATTTGAAGACAGTTTTGGTGGAAACAGATGAAATCTGATATCACAGAGTTTGTGTCAAAGTGTCTGAATTGCCAACAGGTGAAAGCTGAAAGAAAGAAATCAGGAGGTTTACTGCACAGTTTATCAATTCCTGAATGGAAATGGGATCACATTTCCATGGATTTTGTGACGCAGTTACCGAGATCCGCAAGAGGTTGTGATGCGATTTGGATCGTGATTGACAGATTGACCAAATCAGCATGTTTTGTTTCGTATCAGATGACATACAGATATGACCAGATGGCTGAGATCTATGTTAGAGAGGTGGTCAGATTGCACGGAGTGCCGAAGTCGATTGTATCAGATCGTGATCCTCGGTTTACTTCGCACTTCTGGCAGAGTTTACAGCAGGCTCTAGGTACGAAGTTGCATCTGAGTACCGCATATCATCCACAGACTGACGGACAGTCCGAGCGGACGATCCGGACATTGGAGGATATGCTGCGAGCTGTAGTGCTTGATTTTAGCACTTGATGGCAAGAGGCATTGCCACTTTGTGAGTTTTCGTACAATAACAGCTATCAGATGAGTATTGAGATGGCTCCATTTGAAGCGTTGTACGGTAAGAAGTGCAGACCCCCTCTGTATTGGGACGACATCTCTGAAGTTCCTGAGATTGGACCTGACATGATCAGAGAAATGACTGAAAAGGTAAAGCTGATTCAGAAGAGAATGAAAACAGCTCAAGATAGACAGGCCAAATATGCCAATGTTCGACGTAGACCGTTGGTATTTGAGACAGAAGACCGAGTATTCCTGAAGATTTCACCTTTCAAAGAAGGGAGTTGTCAGATTTGACAAGAAAGGAAAGTTGTCTCCACGTTATATTGGGCCATATGACATTCTCGAGAAAATAGGAGATCGTGCCTATCGTCTTGCTTTACCTATGTCTTTATCTGGAATAAATGATGTCTTTCATGTATCTATGCTGCGGAAGTACCTCCCCGATGATTCTCATATTATTCAGCCAGACGAGGCAGAACTTGATGAAAGTCTGAGTTATGTGGAAAAGCCGATTCAGATTATTGATCGTAAAGAAAAGAAACTCTGAACGAAAACTATCCCACTTGTGAAAGTCCAGTGGACTCGTCATGGCATTGAAGAAGCTACTTGGGAGACTGAATCAGATATGAGACAGGAATTCCCAGAGTTATTTCTCTGATGTGAGTACTTTATTTCAGCTTCTATTATTTCTGCCTGTTTATTGCGTTGATTGATTTGCTTGTGATCTGATATGATAGCCTGAGATTTCGAGGACGAAATCATGTCTCAGAGGGGGAGAATTGTAAGGCCCGAGATTTTATCATTTTAATCCGAGATTATTTAATTGATGAATTTTGGAATGTTGAGTCATATTCCATGGTTTTATAATTCTTTAGGAGTGAAATTGAAGTAAAAAGAGTTGTGAGGACCGAATTGCAAATAGTGTAGATTTCAGGGGCTAAAGTGCAATTAAGTATTTTAGTGGGACACTTGTCACCACCATGTAATTTGATATATATATATATATATGACAATCTCCATTTCAAACCTTCAGAGAAGAAATCGATAATAGCTACAGAGAATTGTTAAGTTTCCTTCAACGTTCAGAATTGTGATTTGTCAATATCCGTATATCAGAATTTAAATCCGGACACGGTTCTGAGATCTTCTCGTCGACAGCTACTACAGGACGTAAGTTTTATTGAGTTCTGTTATCATTTGAAATTATGATATTGGAGAAATTATTATTTGATCATTATTATGTGTTCTGGGAATACTACACATCGTAGAATCAAAACCGGATTGAAGAACAGACTGATTATGGAATTGTTATGATTTTCTGATTATATTGATTGGAAATTGAATAGATTTGGATTATAGACTGATTATAAATTGTATCGGATATGGGTTATGATTTGTAATGGATATCTGGTGATACTGTATTGACGGGGATATTGAGATTGTGCCGTTATGCCGTTGAATTGAATTAATTCAGATTAATCAGAGTCAGTGTTGAATTGAGAATGAAATGTTGATATTATTTTTCTCGATATGTCGTTTCAGATTTACAGCGACAGCCTTGAATTCAGAACTTCCAGTTATTCAGACCGAGACGACGAACGAAAGGTATAAGTCAATGTGGTATTGGGAGATCGACTTGAGTAGTACATACTTGAGTTTCCCTAAATCACATACTGATTGTTATTATATGCCTTGATTTGAATTGATATGCTTGTTTCTATTGATTTATAGGAAGCATGTTATAGGCGAGTATTAGACGAGTAATCTTGTGACAGAAGTGTCGGATTGTGATGGAATCGTCATTGGCACATTGCACTCTGTTACAGGATAGTGTATTGGCGAGAGTGCCAAAGTCTGTGACTGTTAGGTCAGGACACTGGATGTTTGGTTATATCGAAGGGTATAGAATTGGAGTTTCTTCTATTACTGAAATTCGATATGGAATGCCAACGTCTGGAAACCGGGATCCCTAGACTAGGATTGAGTCTAGTCTGAGACGTGGAGTCACGAGTTTATTTACAGTTTTATATTGATTCATGTTTTCAGATTTGATACATGTTCTTGATATCTATTTCATGCATTTCTATCGATTTTATGCTTGCATGTTTCTTTGATTTATACTGGGGATTATATTCTCACCGGAGTCATCCGGCTGTTGTCTTGTTTGTATGTGTATATGACAACAGGTGGGACAGGATCATGGTCAAGGAGATGAAGAGAGAGATCGTGATAGAGTGGAGACTACGGACTTGATGTATATAGGGTTTTGACACGTGACATTAGCTGTTGAACCTTAGTTTGAGATGTTTGTATATTGTATCAGATTTATACTTTTATACTGATATGCATAGGCATTTGATTCCATTACGTTTCACAATTAAAGAAAAAATTTTATGACCCTAATTACTTGATTAGTAAATTGATCCTAATGATGATTAAGAATTGATTTGCGTCCAATGATGATTAAGAATTGATTAGCGTCCGGGTCCCCACAGTTTAGGTGAGCATCTATCGGCTTGTGTTGAGAAACCTAGCAGCTATATGACTAGATCGAAGGTTTGTGGTGCGCCGGCTGTGCAAGGGCCGTTCTTGGCCTTGGACCGAACCCTGGTGGGTCTAAGCCGTGGCTTAGGAGGGCTCGAAGGCTGTTGGATGGAGTCTTGAGGCCGATCGGGCGAGAGGTGTAAGGGTTGGTCTCGGTTGGGGCGTGTTTGGGGGCTAGCGAGTGTTTGTGTCTTGCAGCGTGCATGGGGCTGTGAGCTGGGGTTAGGTCGGTCCAGGAGGGTCCAAAGGTGGGCTAGGAAGGGTTGGTTCAAGGCTGGCTCGGGTTGGTAGGGCCTAGAGTCGAAAGTCTGAAGGTTTAATGCATTAGGGTTTGTATATTGCAACGCGCTGGAAATCTCCAGCAACTTCCCGTCGTGATTCGTAGGTCTTAAGGGTCTGGAATTAGTGGTTTAGGGGCTGGTTGTGTAGTTTAAGTTACGGTTTAAAGTTGGGAAGATTTGGTTAAGTTTCGGTAGATTCGGGTTAAAACCGGGACCCCGGTCGAAGTTTTAAAACAAATCGTATAAGTTTTGGAACGAGCTCGAGTTTATGTCTAAGAAAGTCATAGTTAATCAACTGAATTCAATTAAAGAAAATGAACACATATATGATGATATGTTGAGACATGTTTTGAAACGTTATGTCTTATTACATTTGTGTTTACACTTTTAAGATTAAGAAATGTATGTTGATTATAATACTTTTTACTGTTACATGTTATGTATATGTACTCGTTATAACATTACAGGTGTGTTGAGTCTTTAGACTCAATAGGTGTGAATGATGCATGTGAGCATATTGATCAGGAGATTGGAGGTGCCGAAGACTGAGTAGGCAGAGTTGGTTGTGCGCACGCGAACCCGAAGACCGTATTTTCCGCACATCATGTTTATGAGATGGAGAGATTTTTGATATTTTCATACTATGTCTTTTTATTATATTGATGTTAGTTGGGTGCAATAATTATCCCTGCTTGGTAGAGTGATCGAACCGTGGTGCTTGAGCTGTTGTGCGGTTTAAAAGATTTGAGTTGCACCATTACCACCAGCTATAGCTTTTGCTAAAGCGGTAAGCACTCGGTCCTACAATTGGTATCAGAGTCAAGGTCACGAGTTCGATTCTCATTGATTGCAAGGAGTGCAATTATTGGGAGGGAGATTGTTGGGTGCAATAATTGTCCCTACTTGGTAGAGCGATCGAACCGTGGTGCTTGACCTGTTGTGCAGTTTACGAGCTTTGAGATGCACCATCACCACCAGCTATAGTTTTTGGTAAAGCGGTAAGCACTCGGTCCTACAATTTTTGAAAAGATTTTTACATGTTTTATATTTGTTTTATTTTTTAAAACGTATGTCGAGGGTTGACGAATTGTCTAATTTTAAACTATAGTATTTTTATCTATTAGTTTATCTCTTTTATTTTAAAATGTGAAATTTTCAGTTACTATTGCATGCATGGATAAAGATATAATTTTCAAAAAGAGCTTAAAAAAAATCTATTAGTATTTTAAGTAGTAGACGTTCTCAAAAACCCTACTCCCTCACCTCACCATTTGCGCCTCTCCCAGCAAATTTGCTTCATTTCTTGCAAGGAAATTTGGTAGAAATGTCGCCCCGTCCTCCAGTGTTCGTCCCTCGCTCTGTTGGTCGTCATGTTGCGTACATTTCATCATTAAGGCACGCCCGATTCCCCTCTTTTCTCATCGATCACATTAATATTTCTAATTGTATTTGCATGATATATTAGTGATATGGTATCATGCATCGTTTAGCTTGGTTTTATGCGAAAACGTGGACTTTCTTGCATGTTTCTCATGTGCTGATAATGTTTTGTAAGGGGTTGACATGGCTAGAGAGATAAGAGTGATCTATTGCAGGTTTACCATGGATTTAGATGGAAAAATTCGAGCTAGATCCCGTTCCTATAGGTGGCCGATCGAAATTTCTTGTTTGTGTCTAGGTTTTGGGGCGTACGGGTGGTTCGCGTGTATTCAAGAGCATGGGGTTGAAGGTCATGGCTAGGACAGTGCAGGAAGCTTTGGTTGTGGTCTAAGATAGGTTTGTTCGAGCCTAGTTCGGGTCGAGGGAGCGTAGGAAGGTTTGGTTTGAGGTGGAAATTTAGGCTTTTTCCCCACAGGTTTGGCACCGCAGCGCTGCAACGCTTGAGATTCGGCTCTTGTAGCACCGCATCGCTCCTAGGCGCTTACAAGCGCTACTCAACCAGCGCCTTTGCGCTAGTCCTGAACTTGAGAGTTATTGAGTTAGATGAGCATGGTTCGTTTTGGGTGTTGATATGTCAATGTGTCCAAGGTTATTGATGGTTTAATTGGGCATACAGGGTTTGGTTAGGCGCCTTTGAATTATGGTTTAAGTTCGGGCTAAAATGTGGACTCCGGTCTATGTTTTAAGCGAACTATAAAAGTTAAATTTTGAGCTCGAGTTTACGTCTAGGAAATAGTTATAAATTTGTTTTGAGGTATTTCAATAAGTTTGGTTGGTTCGGGTCGAGTTAGTAGTCCTGACAGTGCCCTGATAACTGTAAATGCATGTTTAAAATGTATATGGTAATTATGAATATGAATTCTTATGTAAATACTGGAAAAAACGTTGCATGCTTGGTTTAAAGAAGATGTATGTATTTGTATGAATTTTACAAGTGATGAATATGATGATACATTTTTGAAGGAGGTGAGTTGGTTGTGACTAATATGAACATGAACATGAACATGAACATGAATATGAACATGTAAGGCCAAGGCTCAGTGTATGGGTAAAACTGTCGCTGATGTCCCTGCCATCGGGTATCGCGGTTATACGTAGATGGATCCATCGACTTAGAGCTGATACGAAATTCACAACTAATGATCTGAATTCAATAAGGAAAAATGAACACGTATATATTGATACGATATGACATCATTTGAATATGTTATGCTATGTTTAAGTTTACGCTTTTGAAGATCATGAAAATTATTTTAATTATAGTACTTTTCACTGTTGCAGATATATATATATATACATATTTGTTATTACGGTTGAGGTGTGTTGAGTCTTTAGACCCACTACGTGTGATTGAGGAAAGTGATCATGAGGATGTGGAGACCGGAGACGCAGAAGACTGAGTAGGCGGAGTTGGGGGTATACATGATAACCCGAGGACCTTGCATTCTTCCACATATTATGATCACGAGTCATGAGTGTGAACAATATTTTAAATGTTTTTGCATCTCTTTTTACGTTGATGATATTGACAGATGTTGAGTTCTTTTAAAACAGTAGACTAGGAGATTTGGTTGCATTTTAGATTTTGTGTAATTGTAGTTATTTTTAGTCAGTGATTGAATGAATTTTAAAATGCATGATTAACTTATTTAAATATCTATGAGTGCATGTATTTTTCGTCATAGTTTTTAAATAAAAAAATAAAAATATTTCAGTAGAATTTTAAGTTACAAACGTTTCAAATATAACAATGTTATGTACTAAAAAAAAGGTCAGTGATGACGTTAAATTTTTTTTAAATAAAATAGGAAGCTTAAATTAGCTTTTAGTGAACAAGATAGTAAAATCTAAACGCAAATAGAGTGAAGATTTATTGAAATGTACACTTTGAAAATCAAGAAAATAACCTTTTTTTTAAACAACATTTTTTTTCTAGGCTTCTCAATAAAATATACGGGACCGGTGAACCTTTCTGACTTTCATTTTTTTTCTCTGCCCCTTTTTTCACCCATTGCCAACTTTAACCACCCCACCATATCTTTTGATCAATATAAATTATTAATATATTTCTATCTGTTTAATTAATTATTAATTGTTATATTATGTACTTGGTCTTCGTATTTTTTTTCCAAAACTATTTAACTATATGATATGAAAATTTAGGAAAATTATTAATAATATAAATAAGTTTATATAATATGCATTTTACAAAAAAAATTATTTAAATATTCTCACAATATTTTATGTCACGCTCAATTATAAAACAAATAACATATCACCATATTCATATATATTTCATTCTACTCCAAATAAATATTATACTATTTTCGTCTCAATTATTTAAATTTTATTTATTTTTCTCAAATAAATAAACTAATTTTTTTTTATATATCTAATTTTACTTTTTCTTGTTTTACTAATAAACCCTTATTAACTAAGTCATAGAGAACATACAGCTATTTTTTGAAAAAATCATAACGAATAAAATAGAAAGTCTGTATGTAAATTAGTTTTTCCAATTATTTTCTTATTTCACGTGAAAAACAAAAAAATTGAGACGAAATGAATACTAATTAGACAAAAATTTATGTGAGACGATCTCACGGGTCATATTTTCTGAGACCGATCTCTTATTTGGATCATTAATGAAAAATTATTACTTTTTATTGTGAATATCGGTAGGGTTGACCCGTCTCACAGATAAAGATTCGTGAGACCGTCTCACAAGAGACATACTCTACTAATTAATATTTATGGATTCTGTGTAAACTTGAATTAAATTTCATGACTTAATTTTGTTAGATGAATCTCATATTTGTGTCATTCATTAATATGTATTACTTTTTATGTAAATTTTTTTTATTTATTATTATAAATATGAATATGATTGACCTGTTTGACAGATCTATGAGACTGTAACATAAAAAACTTACTAATTAAATTTTTATGAAATATATATAATTTTATATTTTTTTTTATATATGAAAAATATCCCTAATAATAAAACAAATAACAAATCATACAAAAACTATAATCCAACTCATTTGAGACACGCTTAACATTGTACAGACTCCTCCAATCCTCTCCCCCTTTCCTTTATTCTTCCACAGAGCTCACATTTCTCGTTGCCCGCCCCTTCATCTTCTTCAATCAAAATCTCCCTGCTCTGGTTTGTTGAAATCCCCACTGTAACAGATTTTCAATCCATTTTCACAGTTACAAGAAACAGACCCTTGTTCTCTTTACGTAAACTGAATAAAATTGCGAGAAAACCCTTATCAACCACTGCTAAAAAATGGTGGTGATTCTGGTCCTTATCGTCGCATTACAGTTCCAATTTCATGGGTCCCTCGCGGGTTTGCTCACTGAACCGGCGCAACCGCTGAAACCGGGAGATTACAACACCGTTCCCGCTTTTCCGGTCCAGACGGACATCAAAACCTGCAGGCTGGACTTGTCGGCGGAGCTGTTCGGCGGCGTGAGCGCGGCCTGCGGCCGCAACCTCGACCGCAGCCGGTGCTGCCCTGTTCTGGCCGCCTGGCTCTTCGCGGCTCACGCGAGGTCGGCTCTGCAGGTGTCGGAGACGACTCCGCCGGCCAGCTCCGACTTGCCGATGATGCCTGACGACTCGCAGAAGTGCGTGAACTCGCTGCAGAGCTCGCTGCAGGGCCGTAACATTTACTTGCCGCAACCGAACGCGTCTTGCGACGCCGTTCTGTGCTTCTGCGGCATACGGCTGCACCAGATTACTTCCCTCAGCTGCCCCGCGGCGTTTAACATCTCCGGAAACTACAGAAACGCCACCCCCACCGCTGCTGTTATGAACTTGGAGCACAGATGCAAGAATTCTTCATACTCAGGATGTACAAACTGCCTTGGTGCTCTGCAAAAGGTTAGGAGTCATTTTCTCAAATCCCACTTTTTTTTAAAAAAAATAAAATTATTTTTTTAAATAGATAATGAAGCCCATATTTAATTCCCAATCATTGGTTGAGTAAATGCTATTACATTTATTACAGATGAACATGTTTTCCTTGTTTAATTTAAGAACTCACTAATGAAAATTTGGTGCCATTCTTGATACTGCAATTTTTTTTTCCTTAGAAATTTAGGTATTTAACTTTTATTTCATTTTATATACAATTTGATTAGTTTGTCTACATTTATGATTTTGAGTACTACGTGGGTTTTTTCAAATGAGATGGAAATGAATAAGGAAAAATCAAGAAAATATTGTCGATAATGTTTGACACTT
Organism: Primulina huaijiensis; assembly: GCF_012295235.1. Classification (NCBI taxonomy): domain Eukaryota; kingdom Viridiplantae; phylum Streptophyta; class Magnoliopsida; order Lamiales; family Gesneriaceae; genus Primulina; species Primulina huaijiensis. The sequence continues at coordinate 6,076,967 of NC_133314.1, forward strand.
CGACTATACATTATCCTATATTTAAATCTTTTTTGATTTTTGGGTATTTGTGTTTTTGATTGTTATATTGTAAATCAAAATGATTTTTGAAATAATTAGTTTCTATAAAGCATCTTGAAAGGCCATCATATCAAGAAAAAATTGCATGGAAACTAGAGCCAATGTTCAAAAGGTGTCTTTTCACCTTTTTCTTAGACTTTTTCAGTTTCGTATCATATTCATACTGTGGAGCATTATTTATTGTAGAAATAGGTTTTAGAATAATCAAGAAAAGACCAGATTTGAAATTTTTTGTGATAAAAAAAGATGGTCACATCTTAAAGATATAGAGGAAAGCATAAGATAATGTATACAAGAATACAAAAACCAGAGAAGCGCCAGCCATTGTTGGTGGCCCTAGATAGATGGAAAGTGACCCACCACCTTTGAACTAAATTGCCAAAACTTCACTACTTGGTTTCACGTTGAATGTTTTCTGTATGAAAATAAATGTGTGTATTATGCATTAACTCGATGTTCATCGTTTAGTGTTAAGACATTACAGCGACCATTTAATTACATGCACAAAATTTTATATGAAATGATCGTGATGCAAAATGACCAAATTACCATCGTTGCGTGAACGTATTTGCAGCTGAAGGGCAATGGCAGAAACGGTACAACGGAAGGGGACGACCGGACGAGCAAAATGCTCAGCAGGGACTGTCAGCTGATGGGGCTGACGTGGCTCCTGGCCCGCAACAAGACCGCGTACATACCCACTGTCTCCGCTGTATTGCGTGCCATCATGTACAGTGCGCACCCCCCCTCCCACCAGTCCACCTGCTCCCCTGACCAGGAGAACATGCCCCTCGCCGTCGATTCTCTGCAGTTGGAGAAATACGATTCGTCCAGTTACAGGACTGGTCTGTGTATTCCGTTGATTACAGTTTTGCCCCTAATCATTCTTTTGGCGTAGGGTCGGGTCACCTTGGGGGTGGTTGGGGGGTACTCTCGTCCTTTCGCGTTACATGTTAACCCCCCACCCCCCACCCCCCCCTACTAGCTATAATCTTTTGTGTTTTTGCCTGTGATTTGTGAGGGGTTCACGTGAAAGGCAATAGCGACCGCTGGGGTCATTTTGTCCCACTGTAAATTTCATTTCAGACATTTGGGTAATCATATTCATGTCCCTTTTTAACATGTAGTACGAGGAAATCTAAGTTTTTTGTTACTCTACTTAGTAGACATGGATAAAACCTATCTTTATATCTAGGCAGAAATATTAGAATTCAAAATCAAGTTTGTGTTGTTTTACTTCGGATGTTCAGTTTGATCGAAAATTCCAAACGCAAAAGAGATTCCAATTAAATGCAAAGATTGTGTGATTTGGAAAGAATTGGGTGTAATTACTTACTATTTCTCTAACAAACAAAGTATTAATATGTTCAAACTTGCCACATGTATAAAAAGAATACTGAAACCCCAGAAATTATATAATATGTAAAAAAATTTCATGTTGGACACTATCATTTGAAATTTAGTACATTCTCTCTAGCTATGAGAATAATACTTCATTTTAGTCTATAATTTAATTTTCTATTGAGAAAAGTATCTACTAATCTTGTCCATTTTTTGGCTTTATCCTCACATGTGATATATTCCTCCCCATGTGTCTATTTGTTTGGATTCATGCACACAGCACGGACCCATGTAAATAGGAAGAAAAGATTCATTGTTAAGATAGTTGATATAAATGATTTGAGATATCATAATTTTTTTTAAAAAATTATGAATAAAATATCATTTTTTTTTAAATTTCGAAATGAACCCCACCAATTAACCGAACTGGTTGGTTTTTAAATCTCTTATATAAATTATATATNTATATTGTAATGCAAGAAAATCAATAATTGATTTCAATGTTAATTAATTTTTTATTAATATGAACAACAAAAAGCCTAGCAAAGCTACAAGTTCTAACAAAAAGTGGGTATGAAACGTCAACTTGGGTGAGTATTTAAAATGTAGAGGCACGGTTTTAGGAGAGAATCACGGTTGGATGTTTGTCTTGGCTCCATCTTGGATTTACCGCAGAATTTGTTGTATATTTTAATATAATTTACGTGAATAAAAAAATAACTAAACAGAGAGTGAAACAGTTGTTATAATTTGAAGGGAGCAGTGGGATTAATCTTGAGTGAAAAGGTGGCAGATCTGCCCTCTTCACTCTCGAAATACAAAATACCAACTACGATTCCTAATATATGTTTCAACTTCCGATGCGGAGCCGGGGCGGGGCGATTTCCCTATAAAAAAGTTATAACTGTTTTTTCTCAAGGTGTTTGCTCTTTGATCAATTACGTTTGATTTGAGGGTTTTATATCGATCTTTGTCATGCCGTCGGTGGAAATCAAGAGCTGGTTGGCAGAAAAACCAAAAGATGATGAGAGAGACCATGAGCTGTTCGCAGGAAGGCTATGATGAGCTGCTCGGTAAAATACTAGGAGCTCTTCAAAAAATGATCAAGATCGGATTTTCAAAATATGATTATGATAAGCTCTTTCAAGGATGACCATAATCAACTTTTCAGAAGATAATAAGGACTAGCTTTTTCAAGGATGACAAGGATCGGCTCTTCCTAAAATGACCAGGATTGACTCTTCTATGGATGACCATGACTAGCTCTTTCGAGGATGACCAGAATTCAGCTCTTATAAGGATGACCAGGATCGGCTCTTTAAAATATGACCATGATGAGCTCTTTCGAGGATGACCAGAATAGCTTCTTCCAGGGATGACCAGGATCGACTGTTCTAAAGATGACAATGATGATATCTTTCGAGGATGACCATAATCAGATCTTCCGAGGGTGAGGATTGGCTCTTTAAAAGATGATCATGATGACCTCTTTCGAGGATGTCTAGAATCAGCTCTTCTAAGAATGACCAGATCTGCTATTCCAATGATGTCCATGGTGAGCTCTTTCGAGTCCGACCAGAATCAGCTCTTCCAAGGATGATCATGATAGGCTCTTTAAAAGAGCGCTTTCGAAGATAACCATAATCAAATCGACCAAGGATGACTAGGATCACATCTTCCAAGTATGACCAGGATGAGCTCTTTCGGGAAAAACCAGGAGAGCTCTTTTGAGATTGACTTGAATGTGCTCTTCCAAGGATGACCAGGATCTGCTCTTTGGAGGATGACCAAGAATCGAGAATTGACTCTCTAAAGATGACTATGATGAGCTCTTTTTATGACGAGCAGAATCAGCTCTTACAAAAATGACAAGGATCGACTATTCCAAATATAACCAAATGATCTCTTTTGAGGATGAACATAATCAGCTCTTTCAAGGATGACCAATATCGGGTTTTCCATATATAACTATGATGAGCTCATTCAGGAATGATCAAAATCAGCTCTTTAAGGATGATCAGGATCGACTCTTTAAAAGATGCTCATGATGAGAACATTCGAGGATGGCAAAAATCGGCTCTTCCAAGGATGACCAAGATCGGATCTTCTGTGGATGATCACGATCAGCTCTTTTGAAGATGACATAATCATCTCTTCCAAGGACGAACATGATAGGCTCTTCAAAAGATGAACATGGTGAGTTCTCTCAAGCATGACCAGGATTGGCTCTTCCAAAGAAGACCAAGATGAATTCTTTCAAGGATGACCGCAATCAGCTCTTCCAAGGATGATAAGGATCAGCTCTTCCAAATATAACTGTAACGTCCATAAGCCAACCTACGTAAACCACATGCATGCAAATGAATTAAATTCTTTAATTGTTTTATTTAATTGATTTTAATTGCTTACATGACGCATATTATATGATTAAAGGTCTGATTGCATAATTAAATGATTAGATGACATGATTTCACGAGAATTGAAGATTTTATCCGAATACTCGATAATAGGCTGATGAAAGGAGACTGGGAATGACCAAGATAAAATAAATATATTTTTTAATAAATATTTTCAAGGTTTATTAATATGATTAAATTTTTCTAAAAATGATAGAATTCAAATTATTTTACGAGACGAGCTCGATTTTATCCAGGAAACAGGTTTTGGACAAATGAGGAAATCACACACACACACTACACACACAAGTTTAAAAAATTTGGAGAGGAGAAAACAAGGAATTCTGCGTCGTCCGTTCGTCCTTCTTCGCACCCCACGCCGACAATCGTATATTCGAGCGTTCTAAAACCCAAGGACATGTTTCTAAATTTCTTTGACGCATCATTCAAAACATATTTTGCTTGTATTGTTTATTTTTGCATGAAAAATACGTATGCACGATTCTTTAAACGAAAGAACAATTATTTTGAAAGTTTTGATGATTTTACGCATGTTTCATAAACGTTATGATTTCAAAGAGATTTGGCTGCCAACATAGGATGTTAATGACTGAAACATGGACGATTTAAGGTGGAAACGAGGGTTGGAGTCGAGCTTGGCTAGGGAGAAGAGTCCTAGGGTTTTCGAATGGTTCCCACGTTAATAAAGCGTGCGGCTAGGTGCATGCCTACGCGTGGCTCGGCTAGGCTTGGATATGGGCTGGACATGGTTAAGGGTTCAAAAGAGTCCTAGCATGGCTAGGACTTGAGTGCAGCGGCTAGGGAAAAGTCCTCGTGAATAAGACCTTTCCCCATGCGCGCTTGGTGAAGCTATAGGCAAGGGTCTCACGGCTCAGTTGGGGGTGGCTAGGGTTGGTCAGTTGGGTCCAGTAGAGTCTTAGTTGGGTTCTTGGGCTGCTGGTTCATGATGGCTCGAAGAAAAGAAAAAAAAAAGAGAAGGGTCGCGGCTATGAGGAGTCCTGCGCGTAGGCTTCATGCGTGGGCTGGGGGGCTCGGTGCTGGTCCAAGATGGTTCAGTAGGATCCATAGAGGGTCTGGTCAAGGTATGGTTCAAGGTGGCTCGGCCATGGCTCTAGGAAATTGGGATGTGGCTCAAGGAGAGTGAGTTAGGGTTCGTTTTTTGCGTTCGGAAAAGAAAGGGTTCGAACCATGGTCCACGGGGGTTGATTCATGGTTCACAAGGGTAGTTTAGGTATAAAAAGTTTATGTTTAAAGTTTGGAAAGAAAATATTTAAGTTTGAATTAATCTGGGAATTAAACGTCTCACGAATTAGTAATTAAGGAATTAAATCGAAATCCTCGAGTTTATGCTAAATAAAAATATTAGAAGTCAAATTTAAGCTTAAATAATTATTTGGGATAGTCTCGAGTCGATAAAATGAGAAAAATTCAAAATCGAGAAATATTAAGTCCAGGGGCAAAGCGGTCATGTTACACCTGGGTAATACGAAAAGGGTTGGCAGTTTCCCGAGGGATCATAACGCATATTAGATGTTATTATAACGTTTATGATGAAAATATAAGATTTGATGATTTATGATAAAGCTATACAATTTTTACTGTTAAAATGTTATTTTACGAAATTGGAACGGACACGATATTTTATGATTAAAAAAGAAAAGAAAAATATTTTGAAGGATGTGAATTGACTGTGAAAAAAAGGATATGATATATGATTTTTGGGAATATCGTGAGGGAGAAGGCCCAGAGGAAGCCCGTTTACGGGAAAAGAACCAAAGGGAGCCCAACGATCGTATATCCACTTTTACGTTGGTGCCTAGTGCCTGTTCCCATGCGCCATGGTGAGCTAAGACTGATCAGTTGACCAAAAGATAAAAACTAGTCACTTTTAAGGATCAAACTTCTCCCAAAATGATAAACGATTGAAAGCTTTACGATTTGACGATTTATGATTTATTTATGCATACAATTTTATTTTAAGTACAAGTATGATTTTAATATATGCGCTTGAATATGTATTATTTGCTACTCCTGTTTAGAATGTGCTGAGTCATTAGGCTCACTAGATTTGAATTCTGCAGTTGATGATGATATTGAGTGAGGTCCTGACGCTTGAGTAGATCGAGTCCGACAGTACACTCCCGAGGGACTTTATTTTCCGCATTAGCTTGATAAAGTTTTAAATATTTTGTTAATGATTTAATTAGAGATTTTTATGCTTTATTTTGAAGTCAGTATGATCATGTTAAAAGTCGGAGTTGAATTTTGTTAATTGACGATTTAGAGATTTTTATACACTTGAGATTTTAAATATTAAATTATTTGGATTTATGAAAATGTTAAGTTATTTTAAATGGTGAATTTCAAAATTATGTATGAAAAAAAATTAGTAGGATTTTAAAGTTAAAAATTAATGGATGTTTCAATAACCATAATGAGCTCTTTCGAGGATGACCAAAGTCGCCTCTTCCGAGGATGACCAGGATCAATTGTTCCAAAGATGACAATGATGATATCTTTTGAGCATGACTAGAATAAGATCTTCCAAGGGCGACCGGGATTGGCTCTTTAAAAGATGATCATTATGGCCTCTTTCGAGGATGTTTAGAATCAGCTCTCCTAAGGATGACCGGATCTGTTCTTCCAATGATTACAATGATGACTAGGATCACCCCTCTTCCAAAGATGACCAATAATCCAAGATTGACTCTCTAAAGATGACTATAATGAGCTCTTTTGAGGACGAGCAGAATTAGCTTTCCAAGAATGACAAAGATCGATTATTCCAAATATAACCATAATGATCTCTTTCGAGGATGAACATAATTAGCTTTTTCAAGGATGGCCAGTATCAGCTTTTCCAAATATAACTATGATGAGCTCTTTCAAGGATGACCAGAATAAGCTCTTCCAAGGATGACCAGGATTGGATCTTTAAAAGATGTGCATTATGATATCTTTAGAGGATGATCAGAATCAGCTCTTCCAAGGATGACCAAGATCTGATCTTCCATGGATGACCATGATGAAATCTTTTGAGGATGGCCAGAATCAGCTCTTTGCTACTACTTAAATTATAATTCACCCAAGTGTAGGTTGTCTGCAAGTAATATATTTCGTAATTACGAGATCGATCCACAGAGAGGTTATTTTAAGTTTAAATTTATTAATTTATAGATTACCAAATGCAAGAACGAAGTTTACAAATTATAAATTTTGTCAAGGCTCGAGGATTTATGCTTGGTTTATGCAATATTGTTTAACTAAAAGTAAAACAAAGAAAACCATCATAAATAATGGTTCCAAGAAAATAAAAATATTTAAACAAACACATAATATAATATAGTTCCCACTATAGAAAATACCGAATTCACCGATATTTTATATATGGTACCTATGATTATATATATAACTATATAAATATATAACTGCATAAAATAAATGTTAAATTAAATCATTATATTTCATTTAGAACAACCGGCAGAGCCACGCTATCGTCTAAATGAAACATATGAAATAATTATATAAATATATATATATATATATATATATATAATATAATATAATATAATAATAATGATTGATGAAATATTTATTGTATCAAAATTAAACAACAAATCAAGATAACCACTTAAATGGTATCAAGCATTTGATGTAAATTGATAACAACAAATAATTCATTTTTATACCTACAATAAAAAGAAATTAACAAAATGAAAAGAAATAAAGAAAAAATATACAAAATATAAACAATCTTACTTCACCAAGAATTCATCCTCTTCACCTTTACATAATAGATTTAGCTTTCCATGAACTTACTTTTGATCAACACTAAAAACATCACTCATAATTTTTAAAATGAAAAATATATTAGAACTTAGAACTTTTATACACACTCACACTATATTTTACAATGAGATAGAATGATTCTCAAGCTTGCACAAGGCCTCTATTTATAGGCCAAATGAGAGAAAGGGTCGAAAATTCTATTAATGCAATGTAGTTGTAATAATAGTCTTTGTCTCCTCCAACTTCAATTCCATGCCCCTTCTTTCAATGCTTTGTTCCACGACTTTAATCACCGAATTTGACTTAGCTCAAAACAGCAAACATGTGGGGAATTGTCTGTAGATCAATTTGGCCACTTGGTTCATCTCATTTGGTTAAATATTGAATTAGTTATGATTTTTTTTACTATATGCTGGTCATGGTGAAAATAAATTTGTCCTCCTTTTGATATTTTCACAGTTTGATCATCTTAACCAACTTTTTAGGCAATCATGTCTTCTGCAAAGTTGTAGATAATTTCTCAAGGATTCTAAAAATATTTGAATCACCTCCATTTGAATTTTCTAGCTTGAGTTATCATTATTTTACCAACACGTAGAAAACCTGAAAATAAAACATATTTAGTAAGACATTTAAATATAAACACACAATACTAAAATAACATAATTTTATAATTTTAATGAAACTTAAATTTTAAAATATAGGTTTTAACATATAATAAAT
>NC_133314.1:6087548-6090915 GCF_012295235.1 Primulina huaijiensis
TTTTTTATTTTTTTATAAAAACAAACTAAGAGGAGAAAAAGAAGAGGAGATTTTTCATATCTTAAAGAGAAAACAAAATATTAAAACATACCGTTGAATCACAAGTTCAGCATCACATGAATATTCTTTTTTTACTCTTGGATGTTGGCCAATTAAGATGAGATAAGAATGGATCTGGTTCATGACTAAATCCTTGAGTAAATCAATAAGTTCACCTTCACTTGTAGCAGAAACTAACATCCTTCGCGAAGCTAATGAAATAAATTCCTATTCCACAACATCATCAAGAAACGATAGCAGTTTATCATAATAATGGTTAACATTTAACAAACCAATTGGCTTATTGTGGATATTTAATTGTGCCCAACAAACAGTATCAAATATTTCTTCCAAAGTACCGAAACCTCCTGGCAAAGCAATGAAAGCATCTGAATGTTCAATCATTTGAGTAATTCGTTCATACATGTTGTCCACTTTCATTTCTTCTCCTATTGTTGGTCCAGTAAGACTGGCTAAGGTAGTCGGAATAATGCCTAAGAGTTTNGTTGTCCACTTTCATTTCTTCTCCTATTGTTGGTCCAGTAAGACTGGTTAAGATAGTCGGAATAATGCCTAAAACTTCACTTCCACCTGCATGCGCAGCTTTTGCAACTTTTCCCATGAGACCAACTTCACCACCACCATATACCAAATGAATCTTTTTTTAGCAAGTGTTATTCCAAGCTTTTCTACTGCCTCTTCATAAATTGAATATTTTCCTATACTAGATCCACAAAATACACAAATATTTTTGATTTTACTTACCGTGGACGTCGACATGTTGAGAAATATGTTTTCTGCAATTGTTAAATCACAGCATATGAATTTATAAGCGTAACATGCCAAAAGTCAATATTTGAACAGGAAATTATTATTATTAAAAGAAAATAAAAATGACATAAATTAAAACACATATATACAACGTAGTTGTGATTGTGGCTCACATCTTCCTCTGATTTTACGTTCAGTAACGGCTTCAACGCCTTCTATGAGTCGAGGATATGCTTCCCATCTAATTTTCTTATAAATTGGCAAACAGGGTCTTTTAACGTCAGATTCCCGAGACGAAATTGTATATATATATTTACTTATCTAAACAGATATGCGTTACTACAGTAGGATCTTTATAAGGCTGATTCCACCGTCCATATTGATATTCCTCATGTTGAAATTGCCACCATAGTTTAAGAAGTTCATTTTGCACGTACCCACTAGAATGCGTATCAAGAACCTCTAGAAAATTATCCAAAGGCTCTTTACTCAGACCATTCTTAATGAATAAAATTTTATCTTCTCTATTCATTGATGTCATTCCAACATTTTTGCATTTCCCTTTACAAGTCCACCTTGCACATTTATGACATCCACCTATACGTTTAGCTCTTCGCTTCTTGGCATATGTGCTTTTACCAAATCCTGGCATATGTCTTATTATTATTTCACTTGCTTCCCCAACCAATCGGACTTTTGCTTCAATTATCAACCGGATATCATTCGGTATGCCATATGACATCATCAACCTTAGTCGCTCACATCTAGCTTTATAAATTTTTTTCAACGCATTATCAGGTAAACAAGCAAAATATTTACGAAGATTCACAATACAAGCATCCATATTATTATTATTATTATTATTATTATTATTATTATTATATATTTCAATTATTTTGGGAAAACTGAAAAAACCGACTTAGATAGTCACGGAGTACCGTTATCCGCCACTTAACCGGGAAATGAACTAGAATCTGTAAAAACAAAATGAAAATATCAAACAACTATTGTGGATCATATAAAGGCATAAAATCATCATTAAGAATTTCATTTTCTATAAAAGGCTTAAGTCATTGCCCATTAACTTTAAACACGTCATTATTTTTAGGATTTTCAATATCAACAGCACCATGAGAATAAACAAATTTAACTATAAATGGTCCTGACTATCTCGATCTTAGTTTTCATGGAAATAAATGCAAACGAGCATTATAAAGTAAAACTTTTTGTCCAATTTCAAATGACTTTCTCATAATATTTTTATTATGAAAGGCTTTAATTTTATCTTTATAAATCTTTGAATTTTCATATGCATCATTTCTTAATTCTTCTAGTTCATTTAATTGCAATTTTCTTAATTTAGATGCATCATCTAAATTAATATTAAATGCATTAATTGTCCAATAAGCTTTATGTTCAAATTCAACTGGTAAATGACAATGCTTACCAAAAACTAACCTATATGGTGACATCTCTAATGATGTCTTAAATGCAGTTCTATATGCCCATAATGCATCAGTTAATCTTAAAGACCAATCTTTTCGATTTGGATTAACTGTTTTTTCTAAAATTTGTTTTATTTCTCTATTTGCAAGTTCAACTTGACCATTACTTTGAGGATGATATGGGGTAGAAACTTTATGTGTAAAGCCATATTTTCTTAACAAAGAAGAAAATGATTTATTTATAAAATGACTTCCCCCATCATTAATTATTGTTCTAGGTATTCCAAATCGACTAAAAATATTTTTTTTAAAAATTTTATAACAACTTTATGATCATTAGTTCTACATGCAATTGCTTCAATCCATTTTGAAACATAATCAACAGCGACTAAAATGTACGTATATTCAAAAGATAATGGAAATGGACCCATAAAATCTATCCCCCAACTATCGAATATTTCAATAATTATGATTGGATTTAAAGGCATCATGTTTCGTTTTGAAATTGATCCCATCTTCTGACAGTTTTCACAAGATTTGCAAAATAAATGCATATCTTTGAATAAAGAAGGCCAATAAAATCGACATTGTAAGATTTTTGCAGCTGTTTTATTGGATGAAAAATGACCTCCACATGCTTGAGAATGACAAAATTTAATAACATTACTTCATTGTTGGGTATGCATCGTCGAAAAATTTAGGCAGGACAATAATTAAACAAGTAAGGATCATCCCAATAAAATTTTTTAACTTCTATCAAGAATTTATTCTTATCCTGTGAATTCCAATGAGAAGGCATTTTATTTGTCACAATAAAATTTACAATGTTAGCAAACCAGGGCATAATAGTAGCATAAAACAACTGATCATCTGGAAAATTTTCATTTATTGGTATTTCATTATGAGATGATTCAGTCATTATTCTAGATAAATGATCGGCTACGACATTTTCTTTTCTTTTTTTTATCTTTAATTATAATATCAAATTCTTGTAACAATAAAATCCACCGTATTAATCTTGGCTTAGCATCTTGTTTATTTGATAAATATTTTACGGCAGAATGATCAGTGTACACAATAGTAGTAGAACCAATTAAATAAGATCGAAACTT
>NC_133314.1:6090992-6091671 GCF_012295235.1 Primulina huaijiensis
AGAAATTTTTTCCTCCATTTGTATAAGAGTTTCATGGCCATAAATGTTTCCAGTTTCTGGATCTTCACGTAATAATTTGTCCCAAAATTTGGTAGAGCTGACTCTCCATAGGCAGGGAATACCTTCATCAGTATAACCACACTCTGGTTGCCATTTCCAGATCCAAGGAATTCCGAATTCCACAAAGAACAGACATAAAGTCTTTCCATCAATCCAATGCTCAGTAAATGATTTTTTAATTCTTGGAGAAACATTTAACCAAGTATTCATTGGTTTTATAAAAACCTCAGGCAAAATTTTTGCTGATGGACCAAATATTTTCCACCAAATAAAAAACCAATTAGGAATTGGATAATGGAAAACATTTTCACATATTTTCAAAAACCATGTATGTTTTCTTTTTTCATTTTCATAAAATAGAGTTTTATTAAAACTCTCAATATAATCCCAAAAATTAAATTTAAAACTCATTTTATGAGTCTCGGAATAAAATTCTTTTTCAAATAATGGAGATATACCCCATTCTTCAATAGATATGATCTTTTTGATAATGAACTTGGAGAAGTTATAACTTCCTTTCTGCTGAGTATTACTGAAAAAGTGAGTTATATCAACACTTTTTGTGGATAACAGAAGATTTTCATAAAATCCTCTTTGCTTATAAGCACCATATACATAT
>NC_133314.1:6093531-6093960 GCF_012295235.1 Primulina huaijiensis
TATTTATAAAATTCTGTGACAATATATTCAAATTCTTCTTCAGAGAAACTTTTAAAATACCAATCTCTGAAAGATTTCCATTTGGGTAAATAAAATTCTGCATTGATCTTTGCTCTAGCAAAAGTTCCTTTAGTAAAATCAATTTTTGGTTTACTATCTATTAAATAGTAAAATTCATTTCTGAAACAGTATCAGTTTCTTTAACTTTTTGAAAGTTACATTGATGAACAATATTATTTTGATTAATTATTAAATCTTCTGCTGAAGATTCTACTTCTTCTCGTATTTGAGAAGTTGAAGCTCTAGAAGTTTGTGGAATATCCACCATATAATCTAGAGGTGAAATAAAAGAATGACTAGATCTTGATCTAGCATAAACAGAAGAGGGTAATAATCTTCTTTGTTCATTATTGAACTGTATTTGAACAG
>NC_133314.1:6097147-6100895 GCF_012295235.1 Primulina huaijiensis
AGCATAATAGATTGCATACGGTTTTCTTTCTTTTCTCTGTCCTAATACAGCTCCTATAGCATAATCACTTACATCACACATTAATTCAAATGGTAAAGACCAATCTGGAGGTTGTAAAATAGGTGATGTAATTAAAAGATTAATTATTTTTTAAAATCATTTTCACATTTCTGAGTCCATTCAAATTGTGTATCTTTTGTTAAAAGATTCGAAATTGGTTTAGATATTATGCTGAAATTTTTTATAAACCTTCTATAAAAACCTGCATGACCCAAGAATGATCGAACTTCTTTGACCGTTTTTGGTGATGTTAAATTAGCAATAACATCAACTTCAATTCCTTTTTCAGATATCACATGACCTAACACAATCCCAGATTTAACCATATAATGACATTTTTCTCAATTTAAAACAAGATTTTTTTCTTCACATCGTTTTAATACTTCTTCTAGGTTTTTAAGACAATTTTCAAATGAGTTTCCAAAAACAGTTATATCATCCATAAAAACTTCTACAAATTCTTCAATCATATCACTGAAAATACTTAACATGCATCTTTGAAAAGTAGCCGGAGCATTACATAAACCAAATGGCATTCTTTTAAATGCAAAAGTTCCGAAAGGACAAGTGAAAGTAGTTTTTTCTTGATCTTCTAATGATATAGGTATTTGATAATACCCCGAATACCCATCAAGAAAACGATAATAAGAATTTCCTGCTACTTTTTCTAGAATTTGATCTAAAAATGGTGGTGGGAAATGATCTTTTCTAGTTGCATCATTTAATTTTCTATAATCAATACACATATGCTAGCTAGATGGAATCCTAGCTTGTAATAACTCTCCATTTTCATTTTTTATAACAGTGATGCCTGACTTTTTAGGTACTACTTGTGTTGGACTTACCCATTTACTATCTGAGATTGGATAGATAATTCCAGCGTCTAATAGTTTTAATACTTCATTCTTAACAACTTCTTTCATATGTGGATTTAACCTTCTTTGTGGTTGTTGATATGTTTTAGCATTTTCTTCCAAATGAATTTTATGTGTGCAAATTAAAGGATTTATACCTTTTATATCTTTCAAAGTCCATCCAATTGCATTTTTATATTTCTTAAGTAATTTAATTAAATCTTCTTCTTGATTTGGTAGAAGAGTGGAAGAAATTACAACAGGAAATGTTTTATTTTCACCAAGAAATACATATTTCAATTCGAATGGTAAAATTTTTTATTCAAGTTTTGTATTATCATCTTTTTTAAAATTATTTTCAGACTCAAAACATTCTATTGAAAAAACTTCAGATTGTTGATTTAAGTTTTCTTCTTGTATATTTTCTTCCATAATTGTTTCAATTTCATTATCATATTCATTTTCATTAATACTTGGTTGTTTACATAAATTGAACACATTAAGTTCTAGAGTCATATTTCCAAAAGACAATTTCATTATTCCATTTCGACAATTAATTAAAGCATTTGAAGTTGCTAGAAATGGTCGTCCCAATATTACTGGAATTTCATTATGTACTTGTATTGGTTGTGTATCCAAAACAATAAAATCTACAGGATATATGAATTTATCAACTTGAACCAACACATCTTCTACAATACCTCTAGGTATTTTGATTGACCTATCCGCCAGTAAGAGAGTAACCGAGGTGGGTTTTAATTCTCCTAAATTAAGTTTTTCATAAACTGAATAAGGAAGTAAATTCACACTTGCTCCCAAATCTAACAAAGCTTTTTTAATTTTTTTTTCTCCAATAATACATGAAATTGTTGGACAACCGGGATCTTTATATTTAAACTAGAATTATTTTGAAGAATAGAACTTACTTGTTCAGCCAAGAATGCTTTCTTCTTCACTTGCAATTTTCTCTTCATCGTACATAAGTCTTTTAAAAATTTTGCATATGAAGGTACTTGTTTAATAGCATCTAATAATGGAATATTTATCTTTACTTGTTTAAAAACTTCATAGATATCAGAATCATTTTTTTGTTTTTTATGATTTGTTAATGCATGAGGAAATGGTGGAGGTTTATTTGATTCATTTATTATTTCAGATGATTTATCATTCAACATATTATTTTTAGAATTTAAGGTATCATCATTCTCAAAAGTATCAGGATTATCATCCTTACTCTTTGATTTTAAATGATCCTTGTTTTCATTACTATATGGATCATTAACTATTTTACCACTTCTAAGGGTAATAACAGATTTTATTTGATCAATTTTTTCATTTTTTAATTCTTGATTTTGATTTTTAGGATTAGGTTGAGGTTGAGATGGAAATTTTCCTTTTTCATGAATATTAAGTGCAGATGCAAATTTTGCAAGAGTTTCTTTCAAATCAGTCATAGATTGACTGTTTTGAATATTGATAGATTCTTGCTTTTGGATAAATGCATGAATTACATCTTCAAAGTTTTTTCTTGGAGGTGTAACATAAGGAATATAACCTTGATGATTTTGGTTATTTTGAAAATATTGTTGTGAGGGTTGTGCATTATTATAATTCCTCCAACTAAAATTAGGATGATTTTTCCATCCGGGATTACATGATGTTGAAAAAGGATCTAATATTGGTTTTTTATAATTGTTAACATAATTTGCTTGTTCATGGAGACATTCTTTAAATGAAGGTAATGTTGGACAATCTTTTGTAGCATGATCATGTGTATCACATATATGACAAACAATTTCTTGAATACTTTTTAATTGACCACTCTTTTTCATTTCTAATGACTCAATTTTTCTTGCTAAAGATGCAAGTTTAGCTTGAATATCTATATCATCTTTAAGATTATAAATACCACCACCATTTATTGAATTATTGATTTTAGTTGTTGGTGGTTCTATGGTGCCTATATTATCCCAATTTTGAATATTTTCTGCTAATGAAACCAAATACTCCATAGCTTCATTTGGGTTTTTATCTTCAAAAGTTCCATTACACATGAATTCTATCATTTGCCTATCTTTAGGTATTAGACCTTCATAAAAGTGAGAAACTATTCTCCATGTTTCAAAACCATGATGTGGGCATGTATTAAGTAATTCTTTATATCTATCCCAACATTGATAAAATGTTTCTCCTTGTTTTTGAGAAAAAGTAGTAATTTGTCTTTTAAAAGAGTTTGTTCTATGGGAAGGAAAAAACTTTTTGAGAAATTGTTGTTGCATTTCTTCCCATGATCTTATTGAACTTGATCTCAAATTTTGTAGCCATGTTTTAGCTTTATCTTTTAAAGAAAAAGGGAAAAGCTTTAATCGAACTATATCCATGCTACAATTTTGATCATTATAAGTGTTACAAACTTCCTCAAATTCTCTTAGATGTAAATATGGATTTTCAGAATCTAAGCCATGAAAATTTGGTAAAAATTGAATAATTTGAGGTTTAAAGTTGAAATTAGATGCATCAGGAGGAAAAACTAAACAAGATGGGGCACTAGTTCTAATAGGGTTCATATGGTGTCTAAGTGTTCTTAATTGATCATGTTCTTGATTATTATTATTATTATTATTGTTATCATTATCTTGATTATTTGAATTATCATCCATGTTTAAATTATTTTCAGATCCTCGAATAAGTCTACCACTTTTTTTCGACTCCAAATACTCATACAAAAAAAAAACACAATACTTATAAACAAAACATAATTAACAATATAAACTTAATTTATACCTCTCCGGCAACGGCGTCAAAAACTTGCTACTATTTAAATTATAGTTCAC